>NC_134490.1:17003509-17176009 GCF_040206685.1 Ascaphus truei | reverse complement strand
GACCAAAATCGTCGTCAGTGAATTTTGTTTTGTTGTGCGGCCGCCACGCGATGTTAGCGTCACGTGAAGAGGTTCAGCCAATAATGGCGAACCGCTCATGTTACATCACGGGCCACGCCTCCACCACGCTCCCTGTCGCCCTCCCAAGGTCTCCTGCACCTTAGTGCTGCAATCGCTATAGCGACGGCGACATGTGACGTTAGCGGTTGCGAGCACGTCGCCACTACTATAAGCTCGGCCTCATATCTACTGTATGTTCTACATATTGCAGTTATACTATACTATATATATATATTTTATATATATATATATATATAATATATATATAGAAACGAGAAGAGAAAAACCTGCAGCACTCACCAAAATGATGTTGTCAAAAAAGATATTTATTCACACAATGTGACGTAACTGAATAAAGCAATTTGAGCAACGTTTTGGACCACTATGGGTATCATGCAGGAAGCAGCGAAAAAATGCATTAGCCAGTTTAGCAATTAGCCATGTTTTTGGCGTGTTAAACTGGCTGTATGCTGTAAGGGGCGAATCCCTGGCGAATGAATTAGCCACCACCATTTGATGAAATGGCGTGTAACCGGTGGCGGGACGGCTGCCTGGCGAGAAACTGCCGAGAAGCCGTCCCCTGCCGAGATGTGTTTGCAGCCGAGAGAGATCTGCTGCTCTCTCGGCGCAAACATCAGCACATTAAAAATTATTTTTTAAACCATTTTTATTCATAGTGTACATGTGCAGGGGGTCTCCGGAGCTGAACCGCATTGGTTTCAGGTCCGGGGACCCCCTGCTTCCCGAGATACAGGCCCCTTTATGAGGTGCAGGTATCCCTCTGCATTTAAAGGTCCCGATCACGTGACCGCGGAATGTAAACAAAGCAGAAGGATACCGGCACCCCCTAAAGGGGTCTGTATCTCGGGAAGCAGGGGGTCCCCGGACCTAAAACCAAAGCGGTTCAGCTCCGGAGACCCTCTGCACATCTACACTATGAATAAACCACACATATCAATAAAGACTCGTTCCTTACCTTTGCGGCTATCTGCTATGGTAGCAAAGCAGCATGAATATTTATTTAATAATACTGTACAGTGAGCAGGGGGTCCCCCAAGCTGAACCGCATCACTTTGTGGACCAGGGACCCCCTGCTTCCCGAGTTGCAGGCCCCGGTATGTGTGATCGGATGGGCAGTGTCGCCGCCATGTTTATAGCGTCCCATACGCTACGTGCCCGCAATAAACATGGCGTCCACACTGTAACCGATGCCCCAAACCGGGGCCTGTAACTCGGGAAGCAGGGGGTCTCTGATCCACAAATCAATGCGGTTCAGCTCAGGGGGCCCCCTGCTCCCGCACAATATTATTAAAATACATTAATGCTGCTTCATTACCATAGCGGATAGCCGCTAAGGCAATGAAGGGGCTAACGCATACTAGCATGTTTATTGGGGACAAATGTCCCCAATAAACATAGCAGCAATACACAACATACAATACAGTAATGGGCAACATTACTATTATTCACAAATGGATAATAGTGCAGTCCATTTAAAATTCATACAGAACAATAAAGATATTAAATACATATAGCACTCACCCATGTGCGGCTGCCACGATAAAGGCCATCCTCATCTTCATCCTGCCCATGCCCCATCCGCTTCTGTAAAACAGACACAAGAATAAAAACATCCAATGTAATGTCCCCTAACCCCTTAATCACCATAGCGGTTATTAACCGCTACAGTCATTAAGGGTTTAACCCACCATCACCCACATACCCTCCCCCACTACCCACAAGGGAGTCCTACCACATACCCTTGGGGCCAATACCCCCGTCCCCCCAGCACATACAGTACAATAATGTGCCAAATAACTATTATCCACATAGGGATAATACATTATTTGGCCATTATTAAACCCATTAAATACTGTAGTAAAATAAAGAAAATTCTACTAACCTCATCAATAAGAAGGCCCCGTCGCCAGCATCATCCTTGTGGTCCGTTGCCAAAATAATAAATAGCCAATACATTTCAATGACATTCACATACCAATGAACCCCTTAATCACCTTATCGGGTACTAACCTCAAAGGTAATTAAGGGGTGAAGCCATCCTGCAATGGCAACACCACTTATGCATAACATCATCAATGAATTAAAAAGCAATTTCCTAAACAAATCTCATGTAATCATTCAATCTAAAGCCTCAAATGCCACTTAAAACATTGCATTTACAGTGTATACATGTAGCATAAAATGTAAGCTACATGTACACGCTGCAAATCAATGTTAACAATACAATAATCCAACTAAAATAGCATTATATCACAAGAAGTATATTATGTAAGCAAATAAAGTCACCATCAATGAATTAACAGCCATGAATTACATCCCTAAACAATTAAAATACCATCCATACCAATTACACAATTAACTATAGCTATCGTTACAGAGAACAAGTTCACATCATACAAAATAGGACACCAACAATTACAATATACTAAAGCAACCTTCACCATAACCTACAGTACAGCATAGAAGCCCAAAAATTACATCTCTCTAATTATAAAATACATTTAACACACATCTATGCATAGCAGCATAGCCACAATCATTTACAATACAGTAAATCAAGCTTTTACAACACTATAATTTATTACCCTGTATGTATATATCTCTCTAGACATACATACATACATACAGTGGCAAGAAATGATATGCATAAAAAAAAATAAACACATGAAAAAGCAAAACAAACCACAGTTACATTAAATACATTTCTTTAGTTCACTTACCATTACTTGACCCACTCACCGACTCCCGTTGATCAGCTTACTCATGAACCAATCCACGAACAGGAACCCATAAAATAATAAACCATAAAATAATAAACATTAAAATAATAAAACACGGCAATCCAGGGGTCTTCTACTTCTAATCCATCTTCATCTGTATTCTTCTACCTTCTTCCGGGGTCTTCTCCCCGTCTTCGGCCACGCCCTGGTCTTCTTTCTTCAGTAGGAGGTCCTTCCTCCTCAGCGTCTGGCTTCAAAATGAGACGACATAGGCTTTTAAAGGCTTATGACGTCACATTTTGTCATATGGTTCCCACGGCCCTGATTGGGTCGTGAAAACCATGTGTTTTGGCCGATGCAAAAAAAAATGATGACGTCACTTAAAGGCAATGAAACACAGCCAATCAGATTGGCTTTGCTTCAATTGCCTTTAAGATGACGTCATGAAATGTATTTTATAATTAGAGAGATGTAATTTTTGGGCTTCTATGCTGTACTGTAGGTAATGGTGAGGCTTGCTTTAGTATAATGTAATTTTTGGTGTCCTTTTTTGTATGATGCTAACTTGTTCTCTGTAACGGTGGCTATAGTTAATTGTGTAATTGGTATGGATGGTATTTTAATTGTTTAGGGATGTAATTCATGTATGTTAATTCAGCGGTGCGCAAACTGTGGGGCGCGACCCCCAGGGGGGGCGCGACACTGCCGACGAGGGGCACGGGGTTTACAGAGGCCCCGCGCGCTTCCTGAAGGCACTTAAATTAAGTGCCGGGGGAGCTGCAGGGCCTCTGTAAACCTAACTTACCGTGGCTCTGGCGGCTTCCTCCTCAAAATGACGCTGCGAGGTCATGTGACGTCACGTTGCTATGGCAACTTGACGTCATTACGCCGGAGCGTGGGTAAGTTGGGGTTGGGAGGGGGGCGCGGGAGTGAGGGGACAGCCGGCAGGGGGGCGCAGGGAAATAAGTTTGCGCCCCCCTGTGTTAATTCATTGATGGTGACTTTATTGGATTACATAGTATACTTCTTGTGATGTAATGCTATTTTAGTTGGATTATTGTATTGTTAACATTGATTTGCAGCATGTACATGTAGCTTACATTTTATGCTACATGTATACAATGTAAATGCAATGTTTTAAGTGGCATTTTAGGCTTTAGATTGAATGATTAAATGAGATTTGTTTAGGAAATTGCTTTTTAATTCATTGAGGATGTTATGCATAAGTGGTGTTGCCATTGCAGGATGGCTTCACCCCTTAATTACCTTTGAGGTTTGTACCCAATAAGGTGATTAAGGGGTTCATTGGTATGTGAATGTCATTGAAATGTATTGGCTATTTATTATTTTGGCAACGGACCACAAGGATGATGCTGGCGACGGGGCCTTCTTATTGATGAGGTTAGTAGAATTTTCTTTATTTTACTACGGTATTTAATGGGTTTAATAATGGCCAAATAATGTATTATCCCTATGTGGATAATAGTTATTTGGCACATTATTGTACTGTATGTGCTGGGGGGACGGGGGTATTGGCCCCAAGGGTATGTGGTAGGACTCCCTTGTGGGTAGTGGGTGAGGGTGGTTAGGCCTCAGGGGGTGGGGGGGGGTGGGGGAGGGTATGTGGGTGATGGTGGGTTAACCCCTTAATGACTGTAGCGGTTAATAACCGCTATGGTGATTAAGGGGTTAGGGGACATTACATTGGATGTTTTTATTCTTGTGTCTGTTTTGCAGAAGCGGATGGGGCATGGCAGGATGAAGATGAGGATGGCCTTCATCGTGGCAGCCACACATGGGTGAGTGCAACATGTATTTAATGTCTTTATTGTTCTGTATGAATTTTAAATGGACACATGCACTATTATCCATTTGTGGATAATAGTCATTGTGCCCCTTACTGTATTGTATGTTAGGGGGGTATAGGTGTTGTTGGGGTCATATATATATTTATATATATATATATTTAGTTAGTGTGGGGCTGTTGTGTGTTTTTTTTTTTATTGTGGTTAGCGGGGGTGGGTGAAGGGGGTATTAGCCCCAACAGTGGTTGTTTTGGGCTTGCGGGTGGGTAGCGGGAGGCCTTAACCCCTTCATGACCGTAGCGGTATTAACCGCGACGGTCGTGAAGGGGTTAAGTGCCCCCGCAACCCCCCCGCAAGCCCTAAACAAACAACAATGGCCAAATACCCCCTTCACCCACCCCCGCTACCCACAATAAACCTGGTACGGCTCTTTAACCCCTTCATTACTAAGGTAATGAAGTGGGCTTTAAATGCATTTTTCCTGCCTCGGATGCATGCCGGGGGTCTCCGGTGCTGGTATTAATGGTATCAGCTCCGGAGACCCCGGCATCAATCCCAGCCAGGAAAAAGGCCAGAAATTTTTCTAAGTGCCGATCCGCCACTCATCCGCTGCCTCTCAGCAGCAACTTGCCATCTTTTTCTTGCGTGGCTGATTCACCAGCAAAACGCCATTCTACAGTGGCGTATAGCTCCGCTTAGCTACTCGCCACTACTAGACTACAGCGTGGCGGAAAATGTTTAATTTTTAGGCGGAAAGTGCCTTCTCGCCTCGCCACCAGCGGGAAAAAAAAACCGCCAGCCAAACTGGCGTTTTTTTGGAATCTCGCCACTTTCTCGCCCCTTACTGAATACGGATATCCTTTTTTGGCGGGAAAGTGGCGAGAAGTGCCTTTCCGCCGCTTACTGCATGGTGCCCTATATGTCCTTTATCAAGCTTGATAAAGAACCCATAGTGGGCTGAAACGTTGCTCATACTGCTGTGTCCGGTTACTTCACATGGTGTGAATAAATGTGAATAAATACCTTTTTTAACATCATCTTTGTGAGTGCTGCAGATTTTTCTCTTTTCTATATTGTTTTGGACTGTTTGGGGTCCCAATCTTTCTGCTGGCACCCCATATTAGCCCTTAAATACCATTTTCTGTTTTTAGAGTGCATCTGGCATCATTATATATATATATATATATATATATATATTTATATATATTTTATTTTCTTCTTCACTAATTTAACTTATATTTTGTTGTATTTTGTATTGTCTTTGTTTTCCTGCTGTGGAATGCTGAGTACGTGTTATGCTGTTTAAATAAATAATAAATAATAATTATTTATATATATATATATATATATATATATATATATATATATATATATATATATATATATATATATATAAGCTGTGGATCCTTAACCTGCAGAGCTTACAGTCTTATTTGTTATGCGTATAGAGTTAAAGGGTGATTGCTATAAAGATGGTAATCTTTGCTCCAAAGCAGAGATCAAAATTTTTAATTTGCCTTTAATTTGTGTCAGTAGCAGATGTATGAAGGGTTTTTATTGTATTTCCTACACTTAGTACAGATCACCTAGGGGCATGGATTAATCTTTTCAGCGCTGACAAATTTATTTGCCACAAAGAGAAAATAAAACGACACCAATAATAAGTGCAAATGTTACATTTCATCATAATGCTGACAGTCTCCTCTCCTAAGGCTCAGACAGGCTACTGCGCGTTCGCGTGTCCGCGCCTCTGTCTGCTGGGCGATGTGTGCGCATCCCCAGCAGACAGAATGAACCGACTTGGAGGCGGGACCACGACAACTATTTAATAATTTTAAAAAAAGAAACAAAGTGCGTGTGTTTGTGATTGGCTGGCGCAGTACACGTGACGCGGCTGCCGCTTGAAATCACAACTTCAGTTGTCTCCTTCAAGTGCAGCGGCAACAACGCTGTACTTCGCCGCTGGGACTCGTTTTCTGTTTGCAAACTCACACACACCAAAGCACAAGAGTGGCGAACGTGCGCACGCACGTAAGTGCGAGCATGTCGCATCGTATTCTCTTTGAACGCAGCCTACCTCTTATTATAACCGCGCCACAAAATACTCACTGGCACAAGTGGAGCAAAGCATCCTGATACATTGACACAAAGTGATGCAGAGTCAAATGACACAATTTGCACCTGTCTTTGGACCACTCACTCAGCAGCATACAGTATAGTGAGGAGTAAAATAACTCACATGCGACACGGTCCATACGTTTGTATCATATTTTAAGAACTTTGCAAATGTTGATCCAAAAACCCAATTGCAAAAAGCACCATAACTAACAATAAGCAATGTACAATATGCCTCATTATTTAGGGCTTACAAATAACCGAGGAAACACTCAGCGGCAGATCCATAATTGCAGTGATCAGCACCGAGTTATTAAGCCGTTATAGGAAAATAACAATTCAGTGGAATTTGCCCCAAATATTTGAATATCAATATTTCTACAGAAGAGAAAAATACCAGAGAGTTTCACAGATGTGCGAAATCAAAATACTAGTGAAGACATCACACGCACGCAAACACACAAACACACAAACACACTACGAGTCAATTCCAATAGACACATCATCTTTCAGGTTAGGATCATGAGGCTCCTAATTTAACATCAGTTAACGGACTTCCTGAACAGGAGTGTGGACCGGCTGTAATCCTGAACAAGACTAACAGACTTAATTCCCAACAAATCAGTAAAACCCGGTAAAGTGATTGGTGCTGACAAAAAGATGAGACACATCCATTAGTTAAATACCGGAACGTCAAACTACCATAGGCTGCAGTTGGAGGTGATGTCATGATGGGTTCCCATCACCAGCTGATGACATTCAACAATGATGCAGACTAAAAAGGATCATGGGATCACGTTACAGTATTATTCAAATCCTACACGGAGAACGTTTTGATTTGTAGGTACAAGCAAACCTGTTTTGTCTTGTGAAGAAGGTCTACTAAATTATTTGGGAAAAAGAAGTGCGTCCCAGCCTTATGTAGAGTATTATTAAAAAATGCAGATAATTATTAGTGCAGTCCAATATTACATTTATTAATTCATAGTTTAGAGTGAGTAGAGATGTGCAGAAGTTTCGGTATGGTTCGCAAACCAAGTGAAATGTATCTATTTTTTAATGGGTTGCGGAAATAGATGGCTAAGTATTAAAAGTCAATACGTGGCCCTTCATATACTACCATTCGTATTAAATTCTATCAAAAAGGGGTGAAATTCTGGTATCCTGAAGCCAGGGTCACGTGTGATGTATGAATAGCTCCAGTTTGCTTTAACTCACCCCTCTTTCCAAAGCACACCAAGTCCTGCTATGTTTTCTTCACTTTATTGGAAAGGTGTCAAACTATTTACAGGCACTTGTGGATGTTATGTAGTTGTGCGTTTGTAGTTAAGAGCAGGTAAAAGGAGATGGCCTTGCCATAGGAGTGTAACATTAAGGTACTCACTCAGCCAGAGTCAGGAATGAAAAAGGAATTGTGGGGGAATATGGGTAACAGGAATAGTCTAGGGACAGACCAACTGTGAGCAAAACAGGGTGGAGGGCAGAATAGCCCATTCTAGGAGAGATCTCAGAGGCTGCTGTAGCAACTCACTGACTATATGCCCAGCCAACAATGTAATATATCACACAGGCAGTGTGTGTGTGTGTGTGTGTGTGTGTGTGTGTGTGTGTGTGTGTGTGTGTGTGTGTGTGTGTGTGTGTGTGTGTGTGTGTGTGTGTGTGTGTGTGTGTGTGTGTGTGTGTGTGTAGCAAAATACATGCAGCTGAAAATGAGGAACTGACAGGCAGAAGCTGCAAAGAAGGGGGGGGGGTGAACAGAGACAGCAGAAATGGGAATACTTGTTCCATGACATCTGGCAAAATTCTGTTGAAATTGGCTAAATTGTTTAAATTCTGAGCAATGTCAATTTTTATGAAAAATTTTACAGAAAAATGCAAAAATCCACAAAAAATTTCACAAAGCAAATTTGAAGACATTCACAAATCTCTTATAATGGGGCCAAGAAGGATCAATTTAAAGCAGCAATCGAGGCTGCCGGGTTTTTTTAATTTAATTTATCTTTTTAACATTTTATTTTTTTCCCTTTAATATGTGCATCAATACAATCCACACAATGATAATTTATCAGCTAAGTTGCCAATTGATCCATTCTCCGGTGATCGATCAGCGAAGATTTGGCTCAGGGGTTCACTAAATTTCTGTCAGTGCAGCAGAAGAAGACCAAAGATGCAAAGTTCTGTGGGGAAGATCATGTGACCAGGCAGTCGCTAGATACAATTGGTGCACTGCTAGAGAGAGGGAAGGGCTCCAAAACGGGTATGCCAGAGCCTGTTTCAGAAGAGGAAGGGGGTGTGACTTTGTAAATTGTTGTTGTTAATAAATGTATTCAATGACTTTTCATACTTATATAGCCTGGCCTTCGGCAGCTATGTATTCTTCTGGGCCTTTCCTCTGTCAGTCCTGTTAGAACAGGCAGTGGAAAGGTTAATTTCTTCAATTGGTCTGTTTTGCATTTCAGCTCTGAGTATGTAGCAATATTCAGGGGCAGACCTAAGCAACATTTGAATGTGTTAATCCAAAGGGTGGATATGGGTTGGAACACCCCCTGGTGTGTGTGTGAGCCAATCGGTATCCAGCTTTGAGTTGTAATGATTCAAAGCTAGAGACACTCCCTGAGGATATTCAAATTGAGACATATTCCTAAATTCAGTTAGTGATCAGTTAGTCTAGAGAGAGAGAGCTAAGAGAGATCAGAAGCCAAGAAAAAGTATCCCCCTATTGCCCCCCCTGGGTAAGGGAGGGAGGGAGAGGGAGGGAGATACAGAGATTACACCATGCCTGTGATATCATGCTGTATGCTGTCTGCACACCTATGCTGAATAAAGATCCACAGAAAAGAAGCTGCTGTGTGTGTCCCTGTTCCTGTGTATGCAGAATGGAGTGTCAGTGGGGGTCTCTCCTCTGGAGACCCCAGGGGATCCCTGCTGGCTGGAGACGCTGTGCACCCTGAGAGAACAAGATAACCTGTCCCACACCACACCTCCTGTCCCTGTCCTGGGTTCTCCCCACAACACCGCGGAGCACTCAGCCCTCCTGTTTATCAGCAGGTCACAGCACCAAGACCACTCAGAGTGACCAGAAGGAGTGTACACCCCCAATCTCATGTCGGGTGGGGTACCATAGAAGGGTTACACTTATGTCACCTGTACCATTGGGGGTATATAGTACACTATGTACATAACCTAGTTAGTCTAGGTCCAGGTCTCAAGGAGCAGCATTCCTGCAATGTCTAGGAATGTTTGCATGGGAATATACCTTTGCCTGGGCTGCCAATAGTGAGGGTATTTGGCTATATATACCACTACTTAATTGATTCAGTGATTACATGAAGAGAGGAACCTCTGCCAGCAGCTGTAAACCTTTACATCTGAATGAAGCCATAAGACTTTTTGTGCCAGAGGGACCACAAACCTCTAAATTCTGCCATTATTAAGGAGTAGAAATGTGCGTCATTAATTATTTTATACCTGGAAATTTCACTCATATTTTGTGTTTTTATAAAACTGTTGTGAAAAACTGCAGTGCTCAAAGTGTTCACCATTACGCCACTTTTGCCAGAAGTTTGTGAAGATGGCAGTATAGAAAGGGTAATGTGACCTCACTTTTGGGTCATAGGTCTTGAATATTGACTTTTAATGCTTGCCAATTTTTTTTGGTTAACTTAAATTTTTCTGTCAACACTTTCACCCCAAAAAGATCAAATTTCACCTTGTTTGCGAGCTTCAATTGGGGCAATAAAGCAAACCTGTTTACCATCAACACACCTGGAAGGAGATGTGTATATTGAGGCCTCGAAAGCAAACTCTTCAGCCTAATTTCTTTGCATCCCCAAACTGAAAACGTTCCTGGCGTTATTCGAAAGAACTAATTGGAATAGACAAAGCTCTCCAAGATTAATACATGGAAAAATCATCACAGAGAAACATCCACCTACGGTACAGAGCTTGTATTTCCTGATAATTATAATAGTCATTATCAGGGCCCGACAAACTGGGCCACCCCCCCCAAAAAGACCCCCCCCCCCGACACTTACCGGTTGCAGGGTCCTGAAGGCGTCTCCCGGCCTTCTGCTATGTTGTTGCCTTTAAAATCATGTTTTTCTCCTGCAGCACTATTCAAAATGGCCGTGCGGCATCATATAACGCCACGTTGTCATGGCAACAGGACGTGGTAACGTCATGCGGCACCGTGTAACATGGCACCACGTGACGTCATGATGTCACACAGCATCCCCTTGCTATGGCAACGCAGCGTCATATGATGCCGCACGGCCATTTTGAATAGTGCTGCAGGAGAAAAACATGATTTTCAAGATGAAGACTGAGAATACCGGGAATTGCCGGGGGGACACCGCCGCAGGTAAGCAGTCGACAGCGGCCACAATGCAGTCGCCCCGGGCAACCGCATTGGTCGAGCTCTGGTCATTATAGATGGATGTCGAGTAGGTCCAATATTTATCTTGAGCTGTGCCACACAATGAAAAATGCACAACTCAAAAACTTGTTTCTCAAAACGCCATCTGCTTTTACACTCCCATTGTGCAACTGTTATTACTTGTGTTACCGTCCCACATTAAAAGCAATAGAGGGGGTACAGTACAGGTATCATAAAATATGGGTTGGAGCTGTAAAGTGCCAGCATATGGCCAGGGTGATAAACATTTCGAATAAAGATGCTGAATTATCTGGGGCGTGATTGAAGTTTAAAGGCTAAAACTGGTCGAAAGTGTAGAGTGAACATTTGGCGTCAAATTCTTCAAAATTCGCTATTACTCGCTTTTTTTTTTTTAAGTGGTGAAAATAGCAGCCTAGCAACCTTTTAACTTACTTTTGTTTTCAACCGAATTTCGGAAGAGAAGTAAATGAATGGAACATGGAATACCCGTTGACGCCTAGCGCCAATTTTTTTTTTTACAAACTTTTGTATCTAAAAAAACTTTTTGGGTTAAAATCACAAAGTTCTCTTAAGTGTGGGAAAGGTTTGCACATCTCTACTCCTGATCATTGTGTGCCTGGCTTTTCCAGCAATTAATGGGTTAACCAAGTGTTAAATAGTTGACTAATGCTCAGGACACGGACTAGACAGCTTCTTTGATTTCAGGAAGGCATAATTAGGTTAATTTTGATCAAGAGGATACTTATATTTTCTTTCAATCCCCATAAGTACGTGGAATTAACAGCTCGATCTAAATTAAACCTTATACATGCATGACATGGATTATGATACCTTCTTTCTGAAATAGTTAAAAAGGTAATTATACCAGCCTGTAGGTATGGGAATGTAGTGTATGGTGGTTGGTTGTTCATTCCCGTTCAGTGCAGCAAAGTAAAAAACATATTTTTTGACTGGTGACTGTGTCCTTTAACTCCTGTGTTGCAGACCCCTGCAGCTGTAAAGAGGGTACACGTATACTGGTCCCTTGTTTTTCTATTTAATGATTACTCCATGAAAATGACTTAAAAGTTTACATTTTACTTATCTGTGTTTTGTGAATAAAAATGATGCTTTCCTTTCATCAGGTCCTGTAAGATTCATGCTGATCAGATATTTATTGTCCTATGCTTTTAAGGTAATGATGGCATCGTTTTAACTTTGCAAACAGAACAAAATAAAAATAAAGTCAATTACAACATTTACAGGTAGATTGCAGGGTTACATAGTTACATAGGAAGGGGTTGAGACATGAGGTTGAAATAAGACGTACAGCCATCAAGTTCAACCTATGCTAAATTTAGACAACAAATACTTTATCCTATATCTATACTTACTTATTGATCCAGAGGAAGGCAAACAAAAAACCCCAGTGACATATCATCCAATGATATCTCATAAGGGGAAAACAAATTTCTTCCTGACTCAAAGAATTGGCAATCGGATTACTCCCTGTTTACTTATTAGGTATATCCCTGTATACCTTTCCTTTCTAAAAAGATGTCAAACCATTTTTTTGCAGCATGCACGTTTGGGAATTTAGCCAGGGTCTGGGTTAGAAGGGCGAGGACGGCAGAGAGAAAGCGGTGCATGTAGATCAAGAGAGGAGGATAAGGCAGAGTTGTAGTTCCTGACCAGGTTGTCAGGGTCTGTAGCAGAACTGAGAGAGGAGAGGGAGGAGCGTAAAGTGGAATCAAAGGCTGGTAGGTTAATAGAGCGCAGTTTTCTGCAGAAACGAGGTTTGATGGAGATGTAGTTGGAGAAGGGGAGAAGCGAGATAGAGAAAATGAGATGAGGTGATGGTCAGAGAGAGGAAAGGGGCAATGGAGAAATCAGAGAGAAAAGATTTTAGTGAAAACCAGGTCTAGATAGTGGCCATCCTTGTAGGTGCTAGTTGCAGTCCACTGTTGAAGGCCAAAAGAAGAGGTTAAAGAGAGAAAGTGGGAAGCCCAAGGGAGAGAGAGGTCATCAATGTGGCAGTTGAAGTCCCCAAGGAGAAGAACAGGGGAGTCTGAGGAGAGAAAGAAAAAGAGCCAGGATTCAAAGTGAGAGAGAAAGGCAGAAGGGGATGAGTAGAGGTAGGTGGGCGATAGATGACCACCACATGGATAGGGAGAGGAGAGAAGATCTGGACAGTGTGAGCCTCAAATGAGGGAAAAGCAAGAGAGGGAGGAGTAGGAAGGGTTCGGTAATGGCAGAGAGAGGAGAGCAGGAGCCCCATGCCTCCACCCCTGCTATCAGGGCGCGGGGTGTGGGAGAAAGAGAGGCCGCCATGAGAGAGTGCAGCTTCCAGAGCAGAGTCAGACTGAGTGAGCAGGTCTCAGTTATAGCAAATAGGAGCAGAGAGTGAAAGAAAAAACAAGTAATGGACAGAGAGGAACTTGTTAGAAAGGGAGCGAGCATTCCAAAGGGCACAGGAGAAAGGGAGAGAGGAGGGAGGGTGGCAGGGGATGGGAATGAGGTTGGAGAAGTTGACACCAGAAGGAGTAGAAGTTGCATTTGGCAGGTGAGGACGAGAGCATGTAGAAATAAAGCAGGGACCAGGATTGGGAGAGATATCACACACTGGATGTCAATGGACACTAACCACTGAGGAAGCTCTTATGAGTGAAACGCGTTTGGGGATACAGCAGAAGTGCCTGGAGACCTGGAGTTTGTTATGGTGGACTGTATTGAGGACTGTGGATGTATACCATCTGTTTCCTGTGTCCCTACCTGGATTTGGACTGCTGGCTGTGGGTGGCCACCACAGGCATCTATACTAACCAGGATCCCTGCAGCCTTCCATTACATCTGACCCAGTGTGGTCTAATTGCCTTTCTCTGCAGCACTTCTGTAAGTGTAACAATTTATGTTTATTTAATTAAATCAACAATACTTCACTATTTGTGCCTTCTCTATTCTCTATACATTGAGTCCTCCTCCTGCCTCTGAGGGATACTGCTCAGATCCATTTGGAGATCTACACCCAGAGTTGGTGACTCGGAATAACCACACTGCCTTCTTTCCTCTGCACTATTGTGAGTGAAAAATCCATATCACTGCACCTTTATTGTATATTACACACCTTTATTGTATATTACACACCTTTATTGTATATTACACGCAGTGTGCACTATTTGTATTTTTGACTTAGTTTTCTGTGTAACGGGTATTCCCCCACCCAATCGCAGATATGGTGTAGGTGCAAGGAACATATATTGTTACTCAGGTGTGGTGCGTTACCTGTTGGCTCACAGGAGGGCTGAGCTTCCGCCACGGGGAACCTGGGTCAATTATACTAGGGTACTCACTTATAACGATGCAGCGCCTCCACCTGCGATGGCTCCCACCAGAGGGGGAGTAGTTCCTCACAGGACAATCAATAATCACATAGACAGCATGTATATTAACTAATGACTTTACTAACATGTAATACGACACATCACATTCATAACATAACCTGTGTCCCTCTCAGGAGGAGACACTAACCATGACGTCTCGCAGGACGATTCCCCAACACTAGGTGATCCCACCCAGTGTCCAAAGAACCCCACCCAATGTCCCGCACTCTTGCAGAGAATCAATGGGTGACTGCGCAGTCACTATTAAGCTAAGGGCCCGGTGGTGCACTTAGAACTGTAGATACCTGCCGAGCACTCCGGTGCTCGGGTCAGCAACGCTTCACAAAGGGTCAGACGCGTGATGAATCCGTCTGATCCTATCCTGGCGATATTCTCTGTGACCCCAACGTGGGTCCGAACTCCTTCACTGGAACCGCAGCATCCGCTGAGTCCCTTTCTAACGATACAGCAACGTGACACACCCTGCACTACAGGCCGTCCCTATAGCACAGCATCCTTAAGTGGCTTAAGGGTCACTCTCCTAGGGCCTTCGGGGTTGCCTATCCTATATAGGTAGGTCTTGTACCCACCCTACTCATAATACGGGCCCTGGGCCATGGATCCCCGGACTGGTTACCGCTATGAACCCCCCCCAGTTGCCTCGTACTACGCGTAACGCCGCCCTGGGCTATGGCTCCCCGGATTGGTTACCGCTATGAAACCCCCCCAGTGGCCTCGCCACTCGCAACACGGACCCTGGGCTATGGCTCCCCGGACTGGTTACCGCTATGAACCCCCCAGCTGTCTCGTGCCACTAATTCACAACAGGACCCTGGGCTATGGCTCCCCGGATTGGTTACCGCTATGAAACCCCCCAGTTGTCCCTATCTTCCCTTCTGTTCCCCAGTGCCAACTAAAGTAAGTGACAGGTTCCCTATCCTGAGGGCTATCCCTGGCAACACTCACACTACTGGGGGACTCAGGGCCATCTTGGGCCAAGGGGGTGCTGGCCTAGTACAGGGAGTCCCTCGCTCCTGTACCCTACCTCCTTCCCTTGACTGCTCCTTCCTCTGACTGACAACGTAGCTGCAAGCCCGCCAAATGTATCCACTTGCTCTCCTGGCAGTCCTGCAGCCCTATTGGCTCCTATGAGGCACCTGGTGCCTCCCTCGCTAAGCACTATGGGAATTGTAGTCCCTGGGCGCCTGTAATAACATTGGGGCCGCGTGCGTGCCTTTCCTATGCCTGCACTAGCTCCTAATGGCCGCCGCAACCTCTCCCTACCTCTCGCGCGACTCTCCTGGCTGGTTCCTACACTCGCGCGATCTTCTGCGCATGCGCGACTATCTCGGGCCGCCGGGGACTCTCTGCGCATGCGCGAACCGGCGCAACATGGCGGCGCCCTGGGCAAGAGCCGCCGGAGATCTCCTGCACTCCGGCGAGCTCCCTCCTCGGCCCCCACCCTCCTGAATGGCCGTCGGGTCTGCCGCCTGCCGCTGGCAGTACCCGACAGCGTCCGTGACCACGGAGGCGCCCGGGGGGGTCGCAGGGGGAAAAAGATGACCGGGCTACACTCTCCCCCTGGTGAAAAACCCAACGCCCTCGCTTGGGGAACGACATAACATGGTACAATTTTACACACTGAAAAATGGCATGGCATACCCCGTACACTTAACAGATCGACTGCAACATCCTCAAAACATGGCACATTTTCACACAATGCAAAATTACATGGCATATCACACCCACTATTACCCGAGGCCAGCTGAGTATCAGCTGCTTGCTGAGACCATTTGTGGGGTGCCCCTAACTGATCAGATGGGGGTACCTCACTTTTGCGTCCGTGAGCCTCCCCGGGGTGAATCTCTCGGAAAGCACACTCTGGCGTAACAGTCACTGGTTCAGTGCTACTTCCTCCCCCTGGTGGAAGGAATAGCACAGTGTCCTTCACACCAACCTTTACTTGATCATCCATGGCCTGGAAGCAGCAGGCCAGGCGGCCAGGACCTTTCCCTCGGTCCACTACGTGACGAATGGGCCGCTTCTTCTTGGGCGCAAAGGAGGCAACTTCTACCAGCTCCTTTGCCACATAGTCCTTGTCCCTACATACGTGCTCAGCTTCCACTGAAAAGCGAGAACTGGACACTGTCTCTTTACTCAAAGTCTCTGCTTCACCTGGCAGGGGGTAAAGAGTAGACACCTTACCCCTGCGGTGATTCTCGGTGGCCAACAGGTCCTCGGGGACGCTGTCAGTTCCCACCTCGGTTGTCTCGGTACCTGCCCCCTGTACTTCTGGGGCAGTCCACTTGCTGTCCTTAAACTCGGGAGCATTGGATCCCAGTCCTGGGACCATTTGGGTTGGAGCGCACGGGCTCTCGCTCAGATCAGGAACCGTAACTCTGGCCTGTTGCACGGCCACCTCCATCGGAGCTTGTGGGGAGCAAGGGGGTTCCTTACCACTCTGCTGGCTTGCGATGGGTTTCTCTTCTTCTGGAACGATAGGCAGTGGGTACTGGTCCACTCGCACTGCAGGACAGCTATCTTCTAGGGGGGACACCTCCGCCAGGACGCGATGTCGAGTGGAACCATTCGCCCAGGTGTCCAGACTTAAGAAGCTATCGTGCTCCGCGGTCACCTGGAGGCTCACACCCAACACCCCTGGGGCAGTCAATTCACCCCTGTCGTCGTCAACAGGTACTGATCCCAAGCCTGGGACCGATGGTACCTCTGTAGGCCGGACTGGCCGTGGTAGGGCACACGGGCCCACAGCAGGCTCTGTATGCTGTGATTCCTCTGTCTCCTCTGCTGGTTCGGCATGCTGGGGAACAATAGACTTCAATAACCGCACACCGCAACACTCACAGTAGGACCACCATGTCAATGTCTCTCTAGAACAGTTACAAGTGGGGCTAAAACACTGTATGCCCATTTCTCCTTCCACCTCGATGGTCCTGTAGTCGAGGGATAACCGAGACACTTTGGCTCCCTGAGCGTGGGCTTCTTGCAGGCAGGAGCATATGAAGAGAAGAGAATCTACTCCAGGCGCACGCCAGGCCACATACATATTGGGGTGTATGTCCTGACAGTCTATCTCGGTTTCCTGCTCAGAAAGAAAATATTCCATGTCCACGCCAATGCCTTCCTCCTCCTCTTCCTCCTGGTGAATAGAAGGGTCTAATGGCTGTTCACTGTGCTCACTCCCCCTGGTGGAATTTAAAGGAGGGGTGTGCTCTATCACTGGATGGCTCTGGCTCTGCACTGAGTCACTCACATTACGGGGGCGGGGCTCTGGTTTTCCCGCCAGTCCCGGATGGTTTTCTGTAACCTTTTTCTGAGCAGCCTGGCAGTCAGAAGCACGTGTGTCATCTTGAGTTGGCGGGAGCCGCCATTTTAGGTGGGACTCACTGTTAGCCTCCCCTGCTGCAGGAGCCTCCATTTTAACTACAGTCCTGTCAACTACACTGCAGCTTTTTGCATAGATCATGAGACAGTCCCCTGCGGAAGACTCGGGGAGTGTTAATACATGGGGAACAGTCTCTAGGCATATGTCATGCGTGGTGAACAGGAGATAGGTAATCCCCCGGCCGTCAGTATCCAGCCTTAAGTCTGTCACCCGGGCAGTGGCCAATTCCGGGCAAGTTCTTACTTGGGCGCGCATAGTGGACAATTGCGTATCATGGGATACTCCGGCCACTACAAACACGCGCCTTGGGGATAATTGCCGCGCTAAGGCCCAGTCATCGACGTCTTGCGGTGACGGCACCGCCATGATGAAAAATATGAATGGACAATTTGAAAAAATGAAAACAGGGCACCCCAGGTCTATCTCAGCAGCGCCTCCAAATGTAACGGGTATTCCCCCACCCAATCGCAGATATGGTGTAGGTGCAAGGAACATATATTGTTACTCAGGTGTGGTGCGTTACCTGTTGGCTCACAGGAGGGCTGAGCTTCCGCCACGGGGAACCTGGGTCAATTATACTAGGGTACTCACTTATAACGATGCAGCGCCTCCACCTGCGATGGCTCCCACCAGAGGGGGAGTAGTTCCTCACAGGACAATCAATAATCACATAGACAGCATGTATATTAACTAATGACTTTACTAACATGTAATACGACACATCACATTCATAACATAACCTGTGTCCCTCTCAGGAGGAGACACTAACCATGACGTCTCGCAGGACGATTCCCCAACACTAGGTGATCCCACCCAGTGTCCAAAGAACCCCACCCAATGTCCCGCACTCTTGCAGAGAATCAATGGGTGACTGCGCAGTCACTATTAAGCTAAGGGCCCGGTGGTGCACTTAGAACTGTAGATACCTGCCGAGCACTCCGGTGCTCGGGTCAGCAACGCTTCACAAAGGGTCAGACGCGTGATGAATCCGTCTGATCCTATCCTGGCGATATTCTCTGTGACCCCAACGTGGGTCCGAACTCCTTCACTGGAACCGCAGCATCCGCTGAGTCCCTTTCTAACGATACAGCAACGTGACACACCCTGCACTACAGGCCGTCCCTATAGCACAGCATCCTTAAGTGGCTTAAGGGTCACTCTCCTAGGGCCTTCGGGGTTGCCTATCCTATATAGGTAGGTCTTGTACCCACCCTACTCATAATACGGGCCCTGGGCCATGGATCCCCGGACTGGTTACCGCTATGAACCCCCCCCAGTTGCCTCGTACTACGCGCAACGCCGCCCTGGGCTATGGCTCCCCGGATTGGTTACCGCTATGAAACCCCCCCAGTGGCCTCGCCACTCGCAACACGGACCCTGGGCTATGGCTCCCCGGACTGGTTACCGCTATGAACCCCCCAGCTGTCTCGTGCCACTAATTCACAACAGGACCCTGGGCTATGGCTCCCCGGATTGGTTACCGCTATGAAACCCCCCAGTTGTCCCTATCTTCCCTTCTGTTCCCCAGTGCCAACTAAAGTAAGTGACAGGTTCCCTATCCTGAGGGCTATCCCTGGCAACACTCACACTACTGGGGGACTCAGGGCCATCTTGGGCCAAGGGGGTGCTGGCCTAGTACAGGGAGTCCCTCGCTCCTGTACCCTACCTCCTTCCCTTGACTGCTCCTTCCTCTGACTGACAACGTAGCTGCAAGCCCGCCAAATGTATCCACTTGCTCTCCTGGCAGTCCTGCAGCCCTATTGGCTCCTATGAGGCACCTGGTGCCTCCCTCGCTAAGCACTATGGGAATTGTAGTCCCTGGGCGCCTGTAATAACATTGGGGCCGCGTGCGTGCCTTTCCTATGCCTGCACTAGCTCCTAATGGCCGCCGCAACCTCTCCCTACCTCTCGCGCGACTCTCCTGGCTGGTTCCTACACTCGCGCGATCTTCTGCGCATGCGCGACTATCTCGGGCCGCCGGGGACTCTCTGCGCATGCGCGAACCGGCGCAACATGGCGGCGCCCTGGGCAAGAGCCGCCGGAGATCTCCTGCACTCCGGCGAGCTCCCTCCTCGGCCCCCACCCTCCTGAATGGCCGTCGGGTCTGCCGCCTGCCGCTGGCAGTACCCGACAGCGTCCGTGACCACGGAGGCGCCCGGGGGGGTCGCAGGGGGAAAAAGATGACCGGGCTACATCTGTATAGTTTTTTTTAAAAAAAATCCAAAACTTATTATTTTCTTTTAACAATTTTAAATTGAAATGTTGAAAAAGGAAAAACTAGGTACAAATCTTGGCTCAAAATCCACACTGACAGCAAAGGTGTTAGCATGTTCAGAATCTATTTTCCATATATATTTCATTTTTTAGTTCAGTGGTTTACAACCTTTTTTTGGTTAAGGAACCCTATAATTATGTTGTGACATTTTGGGGAACCCCAACAAGTGACGTAGCTAGACATTCGCTGGCCCGGGGAAAAAAAAATGTCAGGGCCCCATTAATATTAATACTGACTACAATTTTTTCTCCCTCCTTCCCATCCTCTCCCTGATTGTTTATCTCAGGGGTACGCAAACTGGGGGGTGCGCAAGATTATCTGCAGGGGGTGCGGGGTTTACAGAGGCCCTGTGCGCCTCCAGAAGGCACTTAAATTAAATGCCAGGGAAGCGGCGAAGGCCTCTCAAAACTTCACTTACCTTGGTTCAGCCGGCTTCTGGAGACGCATCGCCATGGCAATGTGACGTCATGACGCCCAGAACCAAGGAAGTGGAGGGGGGGGGGCCTCGGGGAGGGGGAAAGCAGGCAGGGGGCGCAGGAGAAAAAGATTGTGATCCCCTGCTGTATCTCATCATCCCTCATCTTTCCCCATTACCTCCTCATCATCATCCCTCATCATCTTTCCCCCTCCTCAACCTCATGTCCTCTCCCCTCCTCTTCCTCATTTCTCCCCCATCATCATCATCATCATCATCTCCTCCCCCCATACTATCTCTCCTCCCTCCCTTCACATATATACGCACAAACACTACACCATATACTGTACACACATACCATATACAAATACACATTTATATTAAAATATAAAAAGCCCACTAAATGTACAACATATACATGCACATAATGCATGAAGCACACATATGCATTACAAATACACACACACCACCACACACTTATAAACACACACAGTTACCAACACAGACATACACACACACACACTTATCAACACAGAGACACACACACACACACACTTACCAACACAGACATACACACATACACTTACCAACACAGACACACACACTTACCAACAGACACACGGAACCGGGAAATGCAGAGAGGAGAGGGAGATTCAGCTGAGGAGTGCTCTGCAGCGCTACCTGCTGCCCGGGAGTGGTTAAGCTGGAAGAAAGCCCTACTCGCCTCCTCCCTCCATCTGTTCCGTGACCAGCTCCACACCACAGCCGGCATCCCCTGCTCTCCTCCTACCCTCCCAAGCCTGTCTCTATCTGAAGAGAGACAGATGGGCCGCTGACAGGGGGGAGAGTGGTCCCTATTGACCCCAACCCTCTCTAATAGCACATCTAAGATCAGATGTATTGTAAGGATCCCCAACCAGCTCTAATAGCTTGTCTGAGATCAGATGCATTGTAAGGAACCCCAACCCTCTCTAATAATATGTCTGAGATTAGATGCATTGTAAATTCTTCACTGAACTCTTATGGGATGCCCTAGGAATCCAAGGGTTATAAAACACTGCTTTAATGAGTAGATCCCACTGATCTCTCTCATTATACATGTATTACGCTGCAAAGTTGCAAAGAAAGCACCACCTTTGAATGCACTAGGTTATGTCCACCTAATAATTCAAGTTTTTTTCCCCATGGTTTAATATTTCGCTGTTGATAACCAAACATACCTCCCATATTCAAAAAGAGTTTACATAACTTTCCCTGTTTCACTGAGGTTTATAATTCCCAGAGCACTGGGGGTTCTTGAAGGTTTTCCCTGTCTTTGTGGCTAATCCATTAAACAGATGAAGAATTCCTGTTAAGCACAAGAACTTTGTGGTTCGAATTAGTTGTTGCCCTGTTCTGTCTGGACAGGTGGATGTAATGTCTGGCCAAGTATAATCAGTCTGTGTTCTCGCGTTTCTTGTAATTTCTTTATGTGAACACTTCACTCTTCAACGTAGGATGTAAGGCTGCTCAACATCTGCAGATCTTCAGGTAAAGGTAAAACGAGAAGCTGTGGGTGTCTGGTAGTCATTTAGCTGCTACCTTCAGCTCGGATGCAATTCTCCCATGTTTACAATATTTTAGACACAGATTCCTCCTGCAGGTTTAAATATATAAACAAATTGTCATTAGTGGAAACAGACCGTTCACTTGTTAGAGCAAGGGTGCTCAACTCAAGTCCTCAAGCCCCTCCAACAGGTTAGGTTTTCAGGATATTCCTGCTTCAGCACAGATGGCTCAATGAGTCCCTGCTTCAGCACAGGTGGCTCAATCAGAGGCTGATTGAGCCACCTGTGCTGAAGCAGGGATATCCTGAAAACCTGACATGTTGGGGGGCTTGAGGACTGGAGTTGACCACCCCTGTGTTAGATAATAATGACATAGGCATAGTATATACTGTACTTGACATGCTTGAGTTTTGAGTTGACCTATGTTTCTAATATTGTTCTCACATAATTTATGTTTATTGTTAATTTAACAAAACCTGAAGGGTCATATGTAACAGAGATTCCATGATACAAACGTAGGTCACCAAAACAGCACTAAAAGAATAAACTAAAAAGATTGCATTGAAAGAATCAAGTTGTTTTCTATTATAATGTTCTTGTGCTCTGTACAAAGGAAATATTTCATTCAAATATATATACTAGCTGATATACCCGTCGTTGCCCGGGATTGCAGGGGTGGGGGGCGTGGAAGGGAGGGGTGGCGAAGGGCAGGGATGGCGAAGGGCAGGGATGGCGAAGGGCAGGGAGGGTGAAAGGCAGGGCCGAGGGGGTGAAAGGCAGTGGGGTGTGGGGGGGGGGGTGTTGCGTGAAAGGCAGGACGCGTGAAAGATCCCTTCCCCTGCGTTTCCTCACCTCGCACCCGGCCGTGCTCCTCCTCTTCCTCCGGGTACTGGCTGCCCTCCTCCTCCACCTCGGGCTCCTCGGTGTTGTCCATTACCCCCGGCGAGGCGGAGCTGAGACGCTCCGGTGAGGCAGTGCTGTGCCCCACCGGCCCATACAGCTCCCGGCTCCCACCGTTGAAGATGTCCTTCATGTCCTCCCACACTGCAGGTAGGAGCCGGAGAAGGGAGAGGCGGAGAGAGCCGGTGGAGTGCTCTCGGGGATGGGGAGCTGGTTGAGCGGCCTGTGGGAGGTGAGAGCCGGAGAGTGTGTGTTCTGGGGGGGGGGGGAGTGGGAGCGGTCTGTGGGAGGGAGAGCGCATGGGAAGGGTGAGCGCCGGGGAAGGGTGAGCGGGCTCAAAGGCGTGGAGTGTGTGAGGCTGCGGGCATGCGGTGTGGTGTGTGAATGTAACAGTGGGCTAGAGCACCGGCCAATGAGAGCCATGGGGGGCGGGGCACAGGGGGGGTGCAGACACACCGGTCAATGAGAACCGTGGGAGGGCGGGTGGACCGACGGACCAATCAAATGGTCTCCAGACACTCACAGCCAAGATTTTCAATCTACTATATATTTCTGAAAGCACTGTATGTCTGCGTCCCTAGCGGCAATCTCATTGGTCCCTTGGCCTGCCCGCCCCCGCACCTCTCATTGGCCTGAGGCAGAGTGACGGGCAAAAACACACACACACACACACACACACACACACACACACACACACACACACACCCCTCACTCCCCCCCCCCCTCACACACCCCCCCTCACACACACACACACCCTCACTCTCCCCCGTCAGTTGGACCGCAGCTCACCTTCCACACACACCCCCTCCTCTCGCGGTGCCCCTCACTCTCTCCCCCCACCTCACCCAAATCCCCACGCTCCGCAACATCCCCAGCCGCACCATCACTCTCACCGTGCGCCGCGGCCCTCCTGCTCAGCAGCAAACTCCAGGCTCCTCCCCCCTCGCGGCGCGGGCCGGGCCTCCTGCTCTCCCCCTCACGTGCGCCGCTACCGGAGAGGGGAAGCGCGGCGCGGGACTCCCCCTCACGTGCGCCGCTACCGGAGAGGGGAAGCGCGGCGCGGGACTCGCCCTCACGTGCGCCGCTACCGGAGAGGGGAAGCGCGGCGTGGGACTCCCCCTCACGTGCGCCGCTACCGGACGGAAGGGAAGCGTGGCGCGGGTCTCCTGCCACTCTTGCCCCCCCCAGCTTCCCGAACTCACCTCCTGCCCCAGCCAGATGCCACGGGGTCAAGGTAAGTCACCCACTGTCTCCCACCCACGCACTGTCACCCAGTCACCCACCCAGTCACTTTCACCCAGTCACCCACCCAGTCACCCACCCACTCAGTCACCCACCCAGTCACTCAGTCACCCACCCACCCACTCAGTCACCCACCCACTCACTTAGTCACCCAAAAACTCATTTAGTCACCCACTCACTCAGTCACCCACCCACCCAGTCAAGTCACCCACCCACCCAGTCAAGTCACCCACCCACCCAGTCACCCACCCACCCAGTCAGTCACCCACCCAGTCAACCCTGTCACCCACCCACCCAGTCACCCACCCACCCACACACCCAGTCAGTCACCCACCCACCCACACACCCAGTCAGTCACCCACACACCCACCCAGTCACTTTCACCCAGTCACCCACCCACCCACTCAGTCAACTCAGTCAACTCAGTCAACCACCCACTCACCCACCCACTCAGTCACCCACCCAGTCACTCAGTCACCCACCCAGTCACTCAGTCACCCACCCATTCAGTCACCCATTCAGTCAGTCAGTCAGTCACCCAGTCACCCACCCAGTCACCCACTCACCCAGTCAGTCACCCACTCACCCACCCAGTCAGTCACCCACTCACCCAGTCAGTCACCCACTCACCCACCCAGTCAGTCACCCACTCACCCACCCAGTCAGTCACCCACTCACCCACCCAGTCAGTCACCCACTCACTCACCCACCCAGTCAGTCACCCACTCACCCACCCAGTCAGTCACCCACTCAGTCAGTCACCCACTCACCCACCCAGTCAGTCACCCACTCACCCACCCAGTCAGTCACCCACTCACCCACCCAGTCAGTCACCCACTCACCCACCCAGTCAGTCTCCCACTCACCCACCCAGTCAGTCTCCCACTCACCCACCCAGTCAGTCTCCCACTCACCCACCCAGTCAGTCTCCCACCCAGTCAGTCTCCCACCCACTCTCCCACTCAGTCTCCCACTGAGTCTCCCACTCAGTTTCCCACTCACCCACCCATTCAGTTTCCCACTCACCCACCCATTCAGTTTCCCACTCACCCATCCATTCAGTTTCCCACTCACCCACCCATTCAGTTTCCCACTCACCCACCCATTCAGTTTCCCACTCATCCACCCATTCAGTCTCCCACTCACCCACCCATTCAGTCTCCCACTCACCCACCCATTCAGTCTCCCACTCACCCACCCATTCAGTCTCCCACTCACCCACCCATTCAGTCTCCCACTCACCCACCCATTCAGTCTCACACTCACCCACCCATTCAGTCTCACACTCACCCACCCATTCAGTCTCACACTCACCCACCCATTCAGTCTCACACTCACCCACCCAGTCTCACCCAAAACCACCCACCCAGTCACTGACCCCACCCACCCACTCACCGACCCCACCTACCCACTCACTGACCCACCTACCCACTCACTGACCCACCCAGTCACCGACCCCAGTCACTGACCCACCCAGTCACCGACCCTCAAAAAGTCACCCAGTCACCTACCCACCCACCGACCCAAAGTCACCCAACCACCCAAAGTCACCCACCCACCCACCAACCCAGAGTCACCCACCCACCGACCCAAAGTCACCCACCCACCGACCCAAAGTCACCCACCCACTGACCCAAAGTCATCCACCCCCCGACCCAACTCACCCACCCACCGACCCAACTCACCCACCCAACCACCGACCCAAAGTCACCCACCGACCCAAAGTCACCCACCCACCGACCCAAAGTCAAACCGACCCAAAGTCACCCACCCACCGACCCAAAGTCACCCACCCACCAACCCAAAGTCACCCACCCACCAACCCACCGACCCAAAGTCACCCACCCACCGACCCAAAGTCACCCACCCACTGACCCAAAGTCAAACCGACCCAAAGTCACCCACCCAGTCACCGACCCAAAGTGACCCACTCAGTCACCAACCCACCCACTCAGTCAAGTGTCACCCACCCACCCACACAGTCACCCACACACTCAGTCAACTCAGTCACCCACCTAGCTGTCAAGGGGGGGGGGGAAGCCTAACCCTGTCGTACGCCCCCCCAAAATTACATCCCGGGCAACGCCGGGTCTCTCAGCTAGTTTTATATATATAAAAGCAAGTGATGAGAAGGATGGTCTTTAACACATTATGTAGAGTAGAAAAGGTGATACAATAGGTGTGTGTGTGTGTGTGTGTGTGTGTGTGTGTGTGTGTGTGTGTGTGTGTGTGTGTGTGAACATCTATGCAGCTGTTCAGGTATAATGATTTACAACGGAGTCAAAATAAAGCTTGTGTTTGCAATGACACTCGGAGGGGTTACTGAGAGCAACATATTGAAATGCCTGGAACAAGATTAATCTCAGCAGAACACGCAAAGGCTACAGTAGCAGTGTTATCACGTTACAGAAACTTTGCAAAACATCGACATTTACTATTCTCCATCAAACCACAGGAAGGCTTGTGGAGAGAAATGTCTTAGAGCCAACCCACTCTGCCTAATTAACCATAGCAAGAGTTCAAACCTCTGTGTCTACAGGGGCAAGTAAAGTTATGGAAAAAGGAGTTCAGATTTCACATATTGAAATGAAAAATGCATGGTTTCTGGTATACAAAAAAGAGGGGCCGCTCCAAAATATGTGTGAATGGCTATCATGGGGAGATAAATCTTGAAGCAATACTAGTCATTAAAAGTGTAAAACCTCACTTTTATATCACTCTGTGCCAGCCAGAGTGTGGTCAAGCTCTTCTCTAGATCTTTAAGAACTTGAGTGGCACAGTACAGTATATGGGGTATAAAGCTACCTGTCAGGAGTCTGAGTCCTGACCAATTAATGGTGAGCTGGCTGGAGCCTTCCTCTGATGGATTTTAATACAGGTCTTCTGAATTTGTTGTCATGGTATGATTAGTGCAGAAGTCACCACCTGGACAAGCTATACACCTTTTAAAGGGCACTCCCATGCAATCCAGGAGATTATTATACTTGATACAACCCTTACAATATACTATATATATTTACAATTTTAGTTTGAAAGTGGCACATGCAAATAAGCATGCAAATTAGGGATTAACAGCTAATTACTTGCTATTCAGCAAACTCCTATACCTGGTGATATAGGGCTATTGTCAATTTTTATCCCCTAGGGCAGGCTGTTCCGCCCATTCTAAGGTATCGCTATAATAGTCAGGTCTCAGAAATGATCTCTGTCTTTCTCAGGCCATATTGGAAAATAATGAGTATATCTCAATATATTTTTAATGGTAGAATATCTCAAAATAATATGAAATTTAACAAAAAAGCTAATATATTTTCTGTTTTTATGCTAATATACTGTAGGAGCACTTGACGGGGCAGTTCTGCATATTAGACAAACAATTATTACTTTTTAAAGAAGCAGTCCAAGCTGAAGTTCTTTATTTTTTTTTTATATATGTTTCCCTAAATATGTTCATCAAGACAATCCACACAAATGATAAGTAATTAGCGAAATTGCTAATCGATCCATTCTCCTGTGATCGATCGGCAAAGATTCGGCTCGGTTGTTCACTAAGTCAGTGCAACAGAAGAGGACCAAAGATGCAAAGTTCTGTGGAGAAGATTATGTGACCAGGCAGTCACTAGATTCAATTGGTGCACTGCTAGAGAGAGGGTAGGGCTCAAAAAGGGTGTGTCAGAGCCTGTTTCAGAAGATGGGAATGTGACTTTGTAAATGGTTGCTATAGAAACAAAAAATGCTTGTTATATTATAATACATAAAAAATGTCATTCAGAATTGTGTGTGTTTTTTTTTAAATGCTACCAGTAATTTCTCATATTACAGAACTGATATATATATTTTTTAAAAACACACATGCAGGTGGCTTGGTCTGCAGCTTTAAATACACTAAAATGTTTATCGCAGAGCAACCCGCTATGGAGATAACACCTGAAATATAGCATGGGGAGAGGGGCACTTTCTGCCTTTTTATTTTGTATATAAATTTTAACAATTTTTATTGTAAGAAAATGTAATACTATGAAAAATTAGTAATTTGTTACATAAATGTAGAAAGAATTACTGTCTCCAGAGCTGGGGTCGGAAAACCAAAACGTCAGCATCTGCTGCGATTGCGCTGCAGGTGGGTGCATCCTCCGGTAGCGCAACCGCTGTAGTTGTGTGACCGTAATATGTTAGGTTGTCTTTACAGCAAATGGATGGGCTTGCTTCATTCTTTCATGTCATTGTTAATACCCGTCCAGCTCGACATCTTATTTTATTTTATTCATATAAAAAAAGAGAAAAAAAACTGCGCTCCAATTGTGTTTGGCACAATAATTAATATCCAATTGTGAAATAACTCAACATAGAGTATATATGAGAAATAATCTTTGTCAATAGCTAACTCTAAATAAGTGCACCCGTGTTGAAAACAATTCAAACACAGACGTGTTATTAATGTGATTTTAAAATAAATTGTGTCCTATACAGTGATACAATTGAAATACATACATTACATTTCAACATAAATAGGAGTCTACTGGATGGCTCAGCATCCCACAGATGAATAATGAAAAAGAAAGAAAGACACAGCGTACGACTCTCATAGTGTACCGTAAATAAGTAATTGTAATGCGACAAAAATGGTGGTAATATATGCCCGTAAAGAAATATCAGTTTAACAAGCAGGGCATGTTTATGGTACATGTTACCGCTCGTGAATACAGATGACTTGCTTCATGGACACCCGCTGTGATCATCAACCTCCGGTCTGGATAGAAACGTCCTTACGTCCAGAAACTTTAGTGGTCCAGAGGATCCTTCGCTCAGTTGAAAAAAGTCCACGATTAAGTACCCAGCTAGCGGCACACGGATATGTATGTACGTGCATATATTACCACCATTTTTGTTGCATTATCATGACTTATTTAAACAATGACAGCCGTGCTCTGTCTTTCTTTCTTTTTTTTTCATTTTATTCATGCAGATTCTCTATTAACATGGAAGAAAACGTTAATCTTTACGTGTACACAATGTAGCGCTAATGTGTTTGGTGCAATCTGTATCTCAGCTACCAGCATGGGAATCTCTCAACAAACAGCTCTGAAACCTAAAAACAGAGCCCCCACAGATGTTATTTTTCAGAAGTGCTACATGAAAAGGAAGACAAGTATGAATCCAAAAAGCTGGTTCTTGGATGTATGATATTCTCTCAAGCTGGAGAGTTAGCTTTATTTGTGTGCCAAAAGTTGGTCATATGAAATAATTAACAGCCATATTAATGCACAGATTTCTTCAGGGGATTCTTCCCCCCTTATACACATTGACTAATGTATAGCTTGGCAGGCCCTTTCAATAATAAATCTGCTTAATTATCTTCATAGTTTTTGGTCCTATTAATAACAGACCATATTGCTATATGATCCAAGTGTTATCTTTCTCTCTTGTATTTACATTTTCAGCTGCGTTTTAGTATGTGTGACCCCTATCAGAAAAATGTAAGAGTTGCAAGGACATGGTTATCCCCTGGTTGTTATGTATGCCAAAGCGTAGATAAATCATTGTACTGTGGATAATAAAATGAATTAGTTGCGAGTTTCAGCTTCTATCCCTCGCATTCACCAGAACATCTCACTTCAAGACTTTTTCACTCACATTTTTCAATAAGTTCTAAAATTTGCGAAAAATTCCCACATACAGTACTTTTTTGGTCGAAAGCTTCTGAAAATGTTGCTGGAACTTGCTTAAGTTCTAACAAAATGTGCTCAAACATATCTAACTTCTAACAAAACTAGCAATTTCCACCAGAAAACTATATTCAAATAATACCGGGACCCTGAAATAGGACTTTTACAGACTTTTAAAACGGGGTGATTTTTTTCTTTGGTGAAAAAAAGACATTTCGCAAACTTAGGCGAAACACCTTCCCTTTTTTCCCCCATCCCCAAGCTCTAATATTCATATCAATTTAAACAAAAATGTATTAAAGCAACACTTCCCACCTCCCCCCAGCATTATACACTATATGAGTTTAACTCGTATCATGTTCATATCTTGACCCCTGAGTATGTCTTGCTCAGTCAGAGTACTCTTGCCTATTACAACTGGGACCTCCAACAGAAGCTGCACCGAGGGTCGTTTTTTTGGGCTGCGCTGGGGGACGCAGTTCAAGTTGTTCTCCCATGGTCTTACTTCTGGTCACTCCAACCTCACCGGTAGTTGAGGGTTCCACCTCTCTGGACTTTTTCCTCCTCGCCCCACACATTTCACGTGCTAAGCCACGCTTTATCAGTGGGTAGTTCTACAGTGTTGCTTCTAAAGTGCTTAGGTTGGGATCCCTTCAGAGAAAGAGGGAGGGTGGATTCCTGCCACATTGAGATGGACTTTTGTACCTGTTGTATTTGATTTAGCTCCCATGGACTGTTCTACACTATATATTTCTGTTTTGTGTCTTTTTTTTTTTTTTTTAAACTGTTTAATTTTCAAAAACATTTTTATGGGTTACAGAAAAAAAAGAACATAACTTCGCAGTACTGATTGGGGGAACATACAAGGCAATGGATTGCAATTTCAAGGAAAAAAAGAAAAAGGGAAAATCCTATCTCTACCCTCGGTTCTTTGCTTTTTTTTTAATCTTCACTTAACATTTGAGGAATTTTTCATTCAGATAATGTTTTATTAAAGTTTATAAATGTTTTATTATATAACATTTATTATTTACAGTTAATCAGTATATCCGCTATGGTACTGGGAATTATTGTGCTCTATAAATCATGATTTATCCTTGTTCTGTAACACACACCACCAGTTTAATTACATCCTTATGTATTTATGATTCTTTACACTTCAAAAACCAAACCAACATTATCTTTTTACATGTGTGTGTATTTGCATTTAGCGTGAATGAAACATTTCTTTGATCGGCCCTTGTGCTGATCTACTTTTTTTGTCAGAGACATACATTAAACATCTTTAATTATGAAAGCTTTAAAAATTGATGTTTTCACTTTATTGCATGTAGAGGTATCTGTACTGGGTTAGCCGAGCTTAATAATCAAAAATGAATAGACGATACAGTTCTGTGGCTAACGAAATGCTTTTATTTGTGAGAGCATTCGAGATACACTGATCTCTTCTTCCGGCGGTGTTACAATGGATAAAGCAAGAAACGGTTTTACTTAAAAACAGTGCATCCTGGAATGTATCTGTGACTGAAGCTTATCCCTCCCCCCTGTGCAATATGCAATTTATGACTTAAGGTGTTAAATGGTCCCTGAATGTAAGTGATGTAAAAGTATGTATGTATGTGTGTGTGTGTATGTATGTGTGTAAATATAAATGTATAAAGCGCCCACAGTGTATACAGCGCTTTACAAAAAGTGTGTGCGAAATGGGAGTGTATAAAAATGGTGTGGGTAGGTGTAGAAATGTAAGAGGGTGCTACTATTAGTGTGTGTAGATACTATGTGGTCCCTATTGGTATACAGGGAAGAATTACATTGTACATTTGTATGTGTAAGAGGCAGCTGTGTGTGCATTCATATAGTTCTTTTGTGTTCAGGTAGTGACATTCCCAGTCACACACACCTTTTTGTAAAGCGCTGTATACACTGTGAGCACTTTATAAATTTATATTTACATACATACACAGACATACACATACTCTTACATTCAGGGACCATTTAACACCTTAAGTCATAAATCACATACTGCAGGGTGGGGGGGGGGGGGCGGGGTATAGGATTCAGTCACCGATACATTCCAGGATGCACTGTTTTTAAGTAAAAACCTCCCTTGCTTTATCCATTGTAACACCGACGGAAGAAGAGATCAGTGTATCTCGAAAGCTCGCACAAATAAAAGTATTTGTTAGCCACAGAACGGTATCGTCTATTCGTTTTTGACACTTTATTACAATAATACATGTTGCTAAGGAAGTCTATATTTTTTAAGTTGCTATAGATGCAAGAAGCATTTTATACACAGACAGGGCCAGAGTCTATAATTTCAGTAGAGGAAAACACAAACTGAGATCCACTTAATCCAGGAGTGGCCAACTCCAGTCCTCAAGGGCCAACAACTGGCCAAGTTTTAAGGATATCCCTGCTTAAGCACATGCGGCTCAATCAGTGGCTAAGTCATTGATTGTACCACTGATTGAGCCACCTGTGCTGAAGCAGGGATATCCTTAAAACCTGACCTGTTGGTGGCCCTTGAGGACTGGAGTTGGCCACCCCTGACTTAATCTAAGGAGTTTTGTTTTTTACCAGATGTTCTCACCTTGGATTGAATAGAATTTATAGCATTGCAGGGAATTCTACTATGGGCCTTATCCACAGCAAATACAAAACAGTGGGAAAAAATGTGAAAGGGATTTGTGAACTCTTATCACGGTGGATCTCTGTATAATGTAAATCTCACTTCCTGCTCTTTGGGGAGGAGGCAGGGGGGCGGGGAGGGGGGCGGGTGGGGGGGAGACGTTTACATGTATTCCTTACATTTTCTAGGACATCGGGAAGGATGCTTTTAGAACATTAGGGATGTATATATAGGTTGGAAATCATTCTGCGTGTTAAAGCCTGATCTTAAACCATCTGGATAAAAAATTATGTTTTTCTTCCCCCATAAACCAGAGAATGTCTGACGGCCAAATATATGGGATCAGCACCTTGCTGATATCTGCACTCATAATAACTTTTATATTGCTCATTCCATTCACCTATAAGAGAAATACAGTTGTTACCATGAAAACGAATATATTAGGCTAAGCAAAAAATAAGAATAAAGGAAACTGAAATAAGAGATATCCCTTTTCCCAATGCTGGTCTTTATTCGTGCAATGCATACATTTTCATCTTGTGTCAATGTGTTAAAAAAAATCTATATTATTTTTGGTTTTAACACATGAAACATTGTACTGCTACAGTATTTCTTCACTTACCTAGTGTCAGGTAAAACTATCCATTGAAAGGTTGAGCAGAACACGTTTGTCGACCAGGCATGAGTTTGGGACTTCTTTAAGTTATGTTTTTTTTAACGGGGTAGACAGGGTTGGAAGTGTGTAGCTATAATCGTTGTTGTACAGTACCACCTGTTAATTTTCTAGGAATGTCAAAATATTTATCTTCAAACATGACCAGCTGCTTTCATATTTAATGGCAATAGGACAGTTGGTGAGATTTTACCCCCTATGTTGCATTGCATTTGTTTTTGGTGACATTATACAGAACGTGGATATTGTAAACTAGAGGCGAAAGAAAATCTGGGAGATTTAACTTAATGGAAAAGTGCTGATTATTCAAATACGGTTTATTTGGAAATTAACGTCCGTGCAAAAAACAAAGACGGATTCTACGGGAGAAGGGATAGAATGTAAAGAAAGCTAAAATGGTATGTTGCAGGTTACATTTCAAAAAGAAAAGAGGGAAGTGCTGATTTTTATAAGTGAGACCACTTCAGAGACCAGCGAGGCTAACTATCTGAGACAGAAAATCTGTGCGTGTTGACATGTCTGTAAATTAGATTTGTATTGACCTTTGAAGTGTCCTGGTATGGCAGGAACCTTGGCAGGCCAGAGGTCCTTATGTTGTACCAGTTGTGTCATGGGCTCATTTTCTAGTGGGTAATCAGGCTGACCACAACCGTGCAGTGGCCATAGTTACATAGTTACATAGTAGATGAGGTTGAAAAAAGACATACGTCCATCAAGTTCAACCTATGCTAAATTTAGACGACAGATACCTTATCCTATATCTATACTTACAGTATATTGATCCAGAGGAAGGCAAACAAAAACCCCAGTGACGCATCATCCAATGATATCTATAAGGTGAAAAATAAATTCCTTCCTGACTCCAAGAATTGGCAATCGGATTAATCCCTGGATCAACTTCTTCCCATGTTTACTTATTTGGTATATCCCTGTATACCTTTCCTTTCTAAAAAGATGTCAAACCTTTTTTTGAACAAATCTTTTGTATCTCCCATCACAGTCTCCATGGGTAATAAATTCCACATTTTAACTGCCCTTACTGTAAAGAACCCTTTCCTTTGTTGCTGGTGAAGTCTCTTTTCTTCCAACTTCAGATCAAAACCGAAATGAACCCCCTCTACTCCTCTTTCGGGCATGTGGGCACCAGCTGCATCATGTGATCACTCCTGGGGCGATAGCATGGCCTGGATGTGCTGAAAGTCTGGTGGCACTGGAGTCAATTGTAGGGTTACCATGCAGCTTCCCTAAAAATACTGGACACAATGGTGACAGGTGCGACACGCTCCAGAGACACACACACCTCTCCGCTCCATGCTGTTTCCTCCTCTTCTTGACCCCACTCTCAGGCTCCTGACGCCTCCTCCCGATTGGCTGTTGCTCGGTAATGCAGCCAATCAGGATGGAGGAAGCTGCCCAGCCCCCTAGCAGCATCCCTGCTCCCTACCTGCGTGGGGAAATCCCACTGCCCCCCCCCAAGCCCGTCAGGTCACTATGTCCAGAGAGGTAATAATGGACACATACATGTCCATTATTACTTCTAATTTTTTACTGGACATAGTGTTCAAATACAGGACAGTTCAGTTCAATACTGGTGTAACGGGTATTCCACCCCACCCAATCGCATATATAGTGTGGGTGAGTAGAACATGCAGTGTTACCGGTGTGGTGCATTACCTGTTGGCTCGCAGGAGGGCTGAGCTTCCGCCACGGGGAACCTGGGGCAATTATACTAGGGGTAACCACTTACTCAATGGTGCAGCGCCTCCACCTGCGATGGCTCCCACCAGAGGGGGAAGTGAATCCTCGCAGGACAAACACAATGATCACATACACAATGGGGTATAATAACTAAGGACTTTACTAACATGTAATACGACACATCACATTCATAATATAACCTGTGTCCCTCTCAGGAGGAGACACTAACCATGACGTCTCGCAGGACGATTCCCCAACACTAGGTGATCCCACCCAGTGTCCAAAGAACCCCACCCAATGTCCCGCACTCTTGCAGAGAATCAATGGGTGACTGCGCAGTCACTATTAAGCTAAGGGCCCGGTGGTGCACTTAGAACTGTAGATACCTGCCGAGCACTCCAGTGCTCGGATCAGCAACGCTTCACAAAGGGTCAGACGCGTGATGAATCCGTCTGATCCTATCCTGGCGATATTCTCTGTGACCCCAACGTGGGTCCGAACTCCTTCACTGGAACCGCAGCATCCGCTGAGTCCCTTTCTAACGATACAGCAACGTGACACACCCTGCACTACAGGCCGTCCCTATAGCACAGCATCCTTAAGTGGCTTAAGGGTCACTCTCCTAGGGCCTTCGGGGTTGCCTATCCTATATAGGTAGGTCTTGTACCCACCCTACTCATAATACGGGCCCTGGGCCATGGATCCCCGGACTGGTTACCGCTATGAACCCCCCCCAGTTGCCTCGTACTACGCGCAACGCCGCCCTGGGCTATGGCTCCCCGGATTGGTTACCGCTATGAAACCCCCCCAGTGGCCTCGCCACTCGCAACACGGACCCTGGGCTATGGCTCCCCGGACTGGTTACCGCTATGAACCCCCCAGCTGTCTCGTGCCACTAATTCACAACAGGACCCTGGGCTATGGCTCCCCGGATTGGTTACCGCTATGAAACCCCCCAGCTGTCCCTATCTTCCCTTCTGTTCCCCAGTGCCAACTAAAGTAAGTGACAGGTTCCCTATCCTGAGGGCTGTCCCTGGCAACACTCACACTACTGGGGGACTCAGGGCCATCTTGGGCCAAGGGGGTGCTGGCCTAGTACAGGGAGTCCCTCGCTCCTGTACCCTACCTCCTTCCCTTGACTGCTCCTTCCTCTGACTGACAACGTAGCTGCAAGCCCGCCAAATGTATCCACTTGCTCTCCTGGCAGTCCTGCAGCCCTATTGGCTCCTATGAGGCACCTGGTGCCTGCCTCGCTAAGCACTATGGGAATTGTAGTCCCTGGGCGCCTGTAATAACATTGGGGCCGCGTGCGCACCTTCCCTGTGCTTACACTAACCCCTAATGGCCGCCGTAATCTCTCCCTACCTCTCGCGCGACTCTCCTGGCTGGCTCCTATACTCGCGCGATCTTCTGCGCATGCGCGACTATCTCGGGCCGCCGGGGACTCTCTGCGCATGCGCGAACCGGCGCAACATGGCGGCGCCCTGTGCAAGAGCCGCCGGAGATCTCCTGCACTCCGGCGAGCTCCCTCCTCGGCCCCCACCCTCCTGAATGGCCGTCGGGTCTGCCGCTTGCCGCTGGCAGTACCCGACAACGTCCGTGACCACGGAGGCGCCCGGGGGGGTCGCAGGGGAAAACAGGTGACCTGGCTACACTGGCGTCCTGGAAACCCTGTCGACAATATGTGCAAATGTGCTCTCTTCAAACTCTGCTAACTGCCATATCTCGGGAAGTATACAAACAAAACGGAAACACTGTGATAATGCTCAGTTATTGCAATGGTGGTCTGGCAGTAAGCACATTTGCTTTGAAGTAGGAAAACCCTAAACAATTCCTGTTATCTCATCTGAGCCTCAGGCCACTATTAGTGTGCGCAAAATGTGTGTATAATACTGCCAGAACGATAGAAGAATACATTTATATTACTACTAGGCTTGCTGCATTCAAACAGTAGCCATGGCTAAAAATGTGACTCCCAGGGGCATTTAAAATCAGCAAAATATAAAGATTTTGAAAAATTATATATAAAAGCAAGAAATATGTGTTTAGTTATGACTTTATTTTCATTTGGGGGGGGGATGATTATTTAAATAATGTACATATCTCAGTAATGTCATGTTAAATAACACGTAGATGATTCTAATTGCTTTGTCATCAGAATCACCTTAATTTAGGGGTGCTCAACTGCAGTTCTCAATCCCCCCCCCCCCCCAACAGATCAGGTTTTCAAGATATCCCAGCTTCTGCTCAGCCCAGACGTCTGAGCCTTTGACTGGGCCACTTATGCTGAAGCAGGGACTTATTGGGCCACCTGTGCTGAAGCAGGGACTGCTTGAGCCACCTGTGCTGACGCTGGGATATCCTGAAAATCTGACCTGCCTCGGGGGGGCTGGGGGGAGGAGCTTGAGGATTTCTGGAGCAGAGCACCCCTGCCTTAATTTAATGTTTTTTTTTTTTTTTTTAATATTTAATGTAAACAATTTTTTGCTCCATGCCTCCCAATTATTTACACAACATTTGCACCCTTCATTAGCGTTCCCCACATCCAGTGGCGTGTTCGTGTTTCCTTCCTTTATGTTTCGAAGGGTCGCGCCATTTCAGTAGCGTGCGTCCGAGTGAGATTTGGAGGAAAAAATTAGGCAAACCTGTCACCCTTCGATCGACGCGCAGCAAAGTAATACAAAGAAAACCAGCGTCACATGATGACACCTTTTTGAGCTGAGGGCGATGTTACGATAATTAGGGAAGGTTTACCAAGAGGAAGTTAAAACTGCAAGAAACAAGTGCAGGAGACAAGTAAACAAACACAGCGAACAACACACCGCTTCACATGAAAGGGTTTGGACTGAACAGATGCTCTTCACTAGACCCCAGGCTACAACGCTATGGTTGTAGCTTGTCTCTTTTGGTTGCCAGCATTGCTGCATTCACCACAGCATTAACATGAACCTAAAGCAATCAGCATCCGCTACGCCGATACTTCCACACCGTGGGGCTGATAATCCCGCAATCGAGCAACAACCTGTTTGAAAGAAGACATAAAAGAAAGTCAGTGACTTCCCCCCCCCATGCTCAAATTACCTTCACACACTGTCCTCGGTCAAAAATAAACCAGGGGAGGGAGGCAAGGTTGTTAGCGTGCCTGAACTTCCACGTTCCAAGCTGTATTTTTAGGGGTGGCATTTATACTTGGCTCTGGTACAAGCTGCCGAAAATGTGAGGCATTTCCTCTTCCTGTCAGAGGATATTTTCGATTTGCCTTGTTCCCCAAAAATGCAGAAAAAGTCGCTTCGTCCCTCTTGTATGCACTACTAAGGATCACCATCACAAAGTGTACATGCGATCCTTATTTTGACGCGTAGCTTAAAACTGGAAGTGTTACCTGTATAGTTAAAACATTGGTCGGCCAAATCCATTAAGCACCCGGCGGGCTATGGATGGAGGTGAAAGTGATGCCATTCTGAGGCAAAACAATCTACTCCTCAAAGAAACATGCTTATTTATTTCAATGGGATTTTCTTATTTAATACATATGGTGCGTATTTTTTTGCACCAGAATTGCACCACTTTGGCTTTAATGTATATGACCCCAGTGGTTGCTCTTTGTGATACTGTGCTAGTTATTTAAATCTTTGGCATCAAAATTATTATTTTAACAGTGCAATACCAAGTAGTCGACTTCACTTGCTGAATGTCTCTGAATGGGGAAGTGTTTTGTCAATCAAGTGTTTTCTTTAACTTTATTCCACCCTGTCCTTATCAGAGAACCTATAAAGATAAGGTGGGGAGCTATCCGTTCCCTGGAATTTCCCGGGCTGTTCCTGCAAAATGCGTTCCGCGGTGTAAAATCCGCTGATGGATTGTTCCAGTTTGGATTCCATATGGATTCCTCCAAATCTGCCATTGGATACAATCCGGACGGATTTTTAAGAATCCAATCCTCGGATTCCCCAGTCTGTTGGCGGATTGTTAAATATCCGACCACGGATTATTAATGCGCCATGTGGATTGTCAGTGATATAAAAACAAAAATAAAAACATTTTTTTCGGGAAAGACGAACCACCATTTTTGAGACTGATCCATGAAAATCCACAGACCAAAGGAACCAGCCAATCCGAGGTGGATCCAAATGTGCAAAAAATATATTGCCCATATCTAGTGGGGAGGGGGGACTCTAGCTGTACAAGCTCTCGCTCATGACACAATGACATCACACACAAGGGAGCAGCCAGGTGAAATCAAACCCCTTCCAAGTCTAAGTGCTAAAACTCAATGACAAATTCTTATAGATGTAGCCCTTTTTCTGAACCCTCCCAAAGGAACTACTGGTCACTGTACAACACCCGCGGCTCCAGGAGATCTGAGCCTCCGCTAGCTGGGAGCCTGGGGTAACACTCATACACTTACTTAGCGCAGCGCCTCCACTTACCCAGGATCCCCGTGATGTGAGATTCCCCTGGTCAAGAAATACAACAACACACATATATGATGCAACCAGTTTTACTATATGATAATGCACAGAACCTTATCACTCTATATTATAGCAATATAACCTTAACGTGTAACCTTAGTGGCTCGGCCACTCTCATCAGGAGCAACGTCTCCGTCCCCTCACCGCGTGCCCCACACACCGTGTCCATGTATTGTACTATTGGTATAGGCTCAGTTCTTTAACCACTCGCTCAGTGTTCCTAAAGAGTTTAGCCTAGGGCGGGATCAGCACCTGTTGACCGGTGTTGGTGCACTTGTTGTTATAGTACCTTCCGGTCACGGCGGTGACCGGTACCTCTTCGCAAAGGGTCAGATGAATCAGCGGTCTGCCTTCTGGATCTCAATGTCCAGCCGTCTGGTCCCAGATGACTCGCCAGCAAACCTGCTCCGCACGCTTGTCTCTTTGTCCCTAGCTGTCTACACAGTAAGGGTGATGCTCGCTATCACTATGGCCGTCCCTGCAGCACAGCAACCTTTGGTGACTTCAGGGAACACTCCTAGGGGCCTACGGGGTAGCCTGTCCTTGCAGGTGGGTCACTGACCCCCTGCACCCACTCTACCTCTCCCGGATCCCCTCTGACTAACTCAACCTAAACCTGCAGCAAACACACTGCACTCACACAATACCTGCAGCAACCGCACTGCACTCAACCAGTACCTGCAGCAACCGCACTGCACTCACACAGTACCTGCAGCAACCGCACTGCACTCAACCAGTACCTGCAGCAACCCACTGCCTGCACCCACTGTGCCTACTTGTCAGTGCTCACAGCACTGCCAGCCGTGACACTGACAAGACTGCACACTCACACCAAAGGGCTGGGTCCCTAACCTAGGGGCCGTCCCTCAGTACCTACCCCCTACCCTGGAGGGGATTGGGGCCTGCCTGGGATCTGGGGAACTACCTTACCTGGTGTAGGAGCCACTTGCTCCCTACACCCTTCCTCCCCCTTCCTGCTCCCAGCTTCAACTGCCAAACGTGGTCCCCGCAACATTGTAGCCTTCCTCCACAGGAGAAGCTGCAAAACCCTATTTGCTGGCTGGCTGCACGTGATGTAGGTGAAAGGGCAATCCCCAGAGGCTGCTGGGAATTGTAGTCCACTCAGGACCTCTTTAGCATTGGGACCGCGTGCGCTACCCTTACTGCGCCTGCGCGATCCTGTAATGGCTACCGCGGTGGTTCTACGCATGTGCGACCTCACGCCAACCTTAACATTGCTGCCGGAACTCCTGGCACTGTACAGCGCGTGCGCGACTACACTGCGCAACCGCGAGCAGACACAATGGCGGCCCCCGCTAGCCGGGGGCGCCCCAGAGCCTCGGAGTGCTCCCTGCTCCGGTCCCCACCTTCTCGGCGTACCGGCGGGTCCGTCGCTGCCTCCGGCGGTAACCGCGATCGCTCGGCACGCTACAGAGGGGGTCTCTGGAGGCAAAATAAGACCGGGGCTACATTGATGTCAGATTTTCGTACATTTTTTTAGCAATCACCTAATGACCCTATAAACATATCACTGTAATTGGTACACTTTATTCCTAGGAATGGTTGCCCCTCAAACTGTGCCTGAATTCTACTGAGCTCTAATGTAAATCACCCTATTAAGCTACATTGTTATATAAACAGTGGTTTAAACAGAGGTTATGATATTAATGCTACAGAAATAAGAGAGGAGAGGCTTTCTGAAATACATTTCTTCTTCATTAAAAATAGAAGTGGAATTGTAAGTGTATTTTTATAAAAAGTAGTGGCCCTGGGTTTGTAAATGAAACGTAGTGTTTCGTACACCCTCATACCATCACACTTCAACTACAGATAACAAAGTCACAATATAAGAGTGACATTTTTAAGATTGACTAAAGTAGCATCTTGTAAGACACTTTGGACGTCTGTTTTGAAAGTTAGTCTACGTTTAGTTTTTCAAGTGTAGACCTCAAACAATACTCTGAATGCCAGCACAGCTACTGGAAGTGTGCATAACACCGTGACATAGTGCAGTGATTTCAGACACTGTGGAGTAGTTCTCAGTGAAATTCACAGCATGTTATGTTGCATTGATTTTAATCGAAATTCCAATATATGTTTCTCAGTCTGACTGCAGGAAACCCACTGTTTTTTGCCCTGATTCATAGCCCTGTTCTGTATTGTCTGCGGGGTATGACCCTTCTGCTTGGTTTACTTTGTGCACTCAGGAAAGAAACAGCAAAAATGCTCCAAGGTCAGACAGAGGGCAGGATTTGAACAATTCAAATGTTTTCTACAGGTGCACAAAGCAGCTCAAGATAATATACTCATGGAAGCACCATCTCTGGTCACTCTACCTCTACAATACCTTCTCATTGTACATTTTAATTTTTTTATCTTCACTTCCCTTATTTAGGGTTGCCATGTGTCCGGTATTGAACCGGGCTGTCCTGTATTTGGACACTCTGTCCAGTAAAAACAAAAGAGAGGTAATACTGGACATGTATGTGTATACTGGTATTACCTCTCTGGACATAGCAACCTGACCGGCTTGGGGGGCAGCGGGATTTCCCAGAGCAGAGAGAGAGATGGGCTGTTTCTAGGGGGCTGGGCTGCTTCCTCCATCCTGATTGACTGCTGCTGGGTACTGCAGCCAATTAGGAGGAGGTCCCAGGAGCCTTGGGGTGGGGCCAAGGAGAGGAGGAAACAGCATGGAGCGATTAGAGGGGTGTGTATGTCTCGAGCGTATCTCCCATTTTACCATTGTGTCCGGTATTTTTGGAGTAGCCACCTGGCAAGCCATCTTATTATTAGTCCTGGCTGCATACTTTATTGCACATCTGTCTCACTAGTCGAAGGGGACTTAAAAAAACAGTAGTTTTTCTCTGCCTTATTTCAAGAAATTCCAATCATGATAAACATTGGGGCAAAACACTTTGAACCATATTTTAGAAAGATTTGTTTTAATATTTAAAGGTGAAATACCTGGTTGCCAACCATAAAACAGCATTTTGCAAAGAATGTACCAATCTATTTGACTTTCTTAAACAAATGAAAAGATTTGGCTGCTTAAAATCCATTTCCTTTTCTTCAAGGCTTCTGAATGGGGGGACTTCCAATCAAGTATAGCCTCAAGCTTTACCCCCTGTCCTTATGAGAGAGTTTAGACCTGCAAGGAAAAGCAGTGGAGGAAGGTTTACCTGTGCAAACTCTTGTTGAACACAGAGTGATATCACACAAGAGAGGGCTGCTAGAGGAAATTAAACCTCTACGACAGGTCTAGCCAATGGTATTGCAAACCGCAGCATGCTGCAGAAGGAGATACACAGCGCATCGGCAGGAGAAGCAGTCATTGTTTTGAATGAACTGCGTGAGAGGTGGCGGGCTATCGCGCTATTTCACTCAGGGGAGCGTGCCACAGTTTGCAATAATGTTGCCTACATCTCTAAGTCAGAGTTTCATATTCACTAACTAACTTTCAAATTATATTTGAAAAATTGCATAATCATTCAGAGTTGTGCAGTAATGATGCATAGTTTTCTAATTAAATTCGTATTTTTAAAGAGCAGCAGGGTACTGACAGTCGGTGGCCATCTTAGTACACCTCACGCATGGGCAGTAGCAAGCGCGAGCGGCGGCCATTACAAATAGGCTCCGCATGTGGAACTACAGCCCCCAGAAGGCAATGGGGCTGCCAGTCAGGCTAAGCTTAGCCAATACGGCTCTAGGATTCCCCTGCTTGCGGATTGATACATTTGGCGTGGCACAGACCACGCCAGTCGGAGCTGGGACACTGAAGGGTAAGGGTGTAGATAGAGGATGTCTGTGGTCCCTGCACTAGGCCAGAGACCCCCTATTAGGCCTCCCCTGTCAGATTGTGGCTGCTACAGGGAGAGGCTTCTTAGACAGGTGCACTGCCCCATTAGCTAATCAGTGTCAGGGACACAGTAGGACGCCACACAGCAGTTGCTGCCTGTAGTCTGGGACCAGACCACCATCGTGTATAGAGACTATTATGGTGGGACCCTCCAGCTGGATACTACCCCATGTGGAGGCAGACGATGGCATGGGACCGGAGGGACTCCTGTCTTCAGTTGGCGCTACCGGGTGTTGGAGCACCCGGCAGGTATCACACCCTCTACAAGTGCACCAACTACAAGTGCACCAACTATGTCACGCAGATTGGGTGGGTTGGCTCCTGTGGACACCGGGTGGTTAGGTGCCCAGGGCACCTCAGTACTTTGGGGTAAACCCACCAGAGTGTGGACAAGGTGGTTGGGAGCACTGTGGAGTTATGGCCGTGCAAGGCCTAAGTTATACATGTTGTGGTATAATCATATATGTGGTCAGTAAAACCTGTTATCTATACAAGTGTGTGCATTTCTTGTATTGGGTCCTGTGATGGGGTTATCCAGCATTGTTAGGATCCCTCACAGGTGGAGGCGCTGTCACCAAATGAACCAGGTACACCCAGGCTCCCTGCAGCGGAGGATCAGGCATCCTGTGAGCCTACAGGTAACAGCACACCACAAGTAGTCACCCTAGACACGGGGGAAAGAGGGCTATATATAAATACATACGCACATGCACAAACACACAAAGAGAAATATGTGTGCATACAAGGGCTCAAATATAGAGAAATATTGTAAGATATATATATATATATATATATATATATATATATATATATATATACACACACAAAAAGTAGCGCTACTGAGTGACATGAATAAATGTGAAACTAAAATATAAACACATAAATTGTGAATATGATAATCTAATAGTTAATATAACCAAAAGATGCAATAAACATAACAATATAAAGTCCAAAAAAAAAGGATAAAGTCCAAATATCTCCACTTAGTGATGGTTCAGAGGAGGGGAAGATCCCAACAACACAATGATCCCAGGAGCTCCTTGCTGCTACAGGAAAAGTGGTGTTGCCGCCCACTATAAACCTAGACGAACAAAACACAAAAAAGCGCAAGCTCCATATCGTGTAACTGTGTACAAAATGGGTACATTTATTTAAAGGAAAGTGTCCCTAGGAGATACACTTACAGGATGCTAAAATAACACAAACATTGGAGAGAATCTGTAAGGGGCGCAATCTACAGGAGCGGGTGGGGGGTCCGACAATGATACTGTGCACCTGATGTGGCTGTTTGCAACTCCTGCCACGAGTGCTGCAGCGTTTCAGCATCTCCAATGCTCAGATCACTTCCGTGTGTAGTTCACAAGTGAAGAACAGAGGCTTCTGCCTGGAAGAGGAGTGTAAGTGCTGCACCCGGGAGCCAGGTGTATATATACACACACACCATTTTTATTGTGAAGTGTCTCTGAATATATAAACTATAATAATGCATTAAAGATTAACAATATAAATACATATGTGTGAAATCGTGTGCAATTTTTTTGTTCCCGTTTTGCAGCCAGGATATGTTGATATACTACCCCAGCTATTCTTTGCATTGATCCATCTCCCTCTGTGTGTTTAATCACATAATATTAACTAATGGTCACATAAAACTGGAGAGAATCTAAAATGAAATGCATAATCACTGTTACATTTTACATTTCCAATAGCATGTGTAATTAATGTCATCATAATTGTAGTGCATATTAATTTAATTGTAAATATAATTGCACGTCATCTTTCTATTATTTACTTTGTAACACAGATGCCAGTTATAGAGATCAAGTGAGGAAGTCACTAGCCCAGATATCCTAAATTGTGATCAGCAGCCTTACAGCTCACTAAAATGAATGGGCTGTAGGTGTATTCACTTATCACTGCTTAATAAATATGAATCTTATCTCTTTTCTTGTGCTAAACCCTCCAGCAAATCCTATTAAATATGTCCCTTTACTGCCCATTTTAGTGACCAGAGCTATAGGTTATCTTCCGGTATGGAAGGAGTCTTAGTAAATATGGCAAATAAATCAATGAATATTGTTGAGCAGTCCCGTTCCCATAAAAAATAAACCATAATGTTCTCCTGCCAGCCAACTCAACATCAAACCTGTGAGCAAACCGTCTTATCATCCGGAAGCTTTTCATTTAAGATAGAGCTTACACCCTGTGGGGCAGGTTGGCCGGGGGGAAGGTGGCGGGGGAGAGAAGAGAAATATCCATATGGAAAAGTATTTTAGTACAAAAGCATATCAATCTTTCCCTGTCGCTCAGCCAGCAGATTTCCTGGATGTGTGAAATTAAAGCAAGTCCTTTTCTCTGTTCCAATGACATACGGGACAAGGGTCTCCCATATTACAAAACATATGTTATACGAATACACGTATCTGCTGTAACAGCTGTAAAAAGCGTCCAAATCCCCATATAAAAAGGTAATTTCTTTTAAGGACAGCATCCTTTGATGAGCAGGTCATAATACCTCTAATAAGATGAGTAACTCCAGTAGCTGCTCTGTCTTATAGGTTATGTATAGAAAGGTCTTTACATCAGAGGTCTGTTAGTACTTTTACTTTTCAAATCTGTCAAATACAATGAATATACTAAACAGGTGGCATTCTTTACAGACACAACATATTCCTGACATCCGTGTTGAAAATCCCGTACAGACATTTTCCCCTTCGTTTTATTACAACCACACTCACAGCCAATGGTGGACACTATTGATGAAAGTATATAGAAAATATAAACAATTATAGACAGCACCCTAAATAATGAATAAAAATCATGAAGTGCAGGGTGCAAAAGGAACAAAGTGGGCCCAAACAATCCCACTGAAGATCATAAAACCCAAAAAAGGCTCCAGCACACACTGATTAACAGAGAAAACTAAAGAGTCACGGAATAAGCCAAAAATGTAATAGCGTTAATAATAGAACTATAGGTATCACACAAATATGGAAATGCTACATGACTATAAATGCAGAATATATAGATCTTGAAAAGCACAAGAGTAGGGGGGAGGAACACAGGGAAGGGGAGTGGGGGAAATAACACTAAAGGAAAAACTGCAAACAAATAAACATAGAAAAAGACAATGGGGGAGGGTAAGAGGGGCAACGTTTCGGGGTGACGACCCCTTCCTCAGGCCCGTTCTCTTGGGTCCAACGGAACCACAAGGTACTTCCCTTAACCCTAACTCCCCTACAAGACACAAAGTAGCCAAATAAGAATTAGCTCAGAATCAAGACCTGATCAAAAGTCCACAGTATATGCAAGAGTGTATACAAACTCAAACCGTCATTTAAGTGGGATTATCAGGCTTCTGTCCTCTCTTTCTCTCTCTCAAATTCAGCCACCTTTGAATTGTTTCGTTTATATAGAAAATATATTCTGACCTACTCAAATTATGTATTGCATGATATTGCTTCTTACGAGCTGTGCTAATAATAATAATAATAATACTAATAATAACACTAGTCCATCTTCTGGCTGTGAAACTGGTGCAAATTATTGTTGTAGAAATAATGTAGTCTTTTTAAAAGTTAGATCAATATTAATCAGATATATATACACGTTTGAGTTGAGGGATACTTTTTTGAAATATGAATAAATATAGTATGCTAATGTCTCATGTTATAAAAAGGGTCACAACAAATATGGATCTATATTTATTTTCTATCTGTTTTCCTTTCTTCAGCTGTGATGTTCGGCTTTTTACATCTGTATGAAAAGTGATACAATCATACATAATGTACTTGGGAGCCCAGTGAACTGCAGAACATGTTTTTTGTTATAGTTCATTCCCAGATTTCAGTCTCTAAGCAAATTTGCACCATTGATCATTTTCTGCCTGTTTTGTTGCTTATAACTGGTGCTGGTGGTCATTTAACTTCTTCCCCTATAGTTCCTTCACCATCCACAAAGAGGACCTCTCCTCTGCTTTCGATACTGTGACCACCCTCTTATCCTGCACAATGTTCACTCTTGGCATTCATGGCACTGCCCTCTCCTGGTTCTATCTTTCTCACGGCTCCTTCAGTGTCTCTCTTTCTAATTCCTCCTCTACTTCTATTTGCCTCTCTGTTGGTGTACCTCAAGCATTTGTTTTATGTCCTCTACACTTCTCTCAATATACGCTCTCACTGAGTGACCTCATTAACTCTTTTGGATTGAGCTATCATCTCTGTGCTATATTCATCTGCACCTGACCTTATACCTGAATTCCAGTCACAAATCAGAGTGTCTATCAGCAATCTCTCTCTTGATGGATCTTCATCGTCTCAGGATTAATATGGCTAAGAAGACGTACTGTAGCTTCTCATACTCCCTCCCCAAATCAGACCACATTGTTTCCTTATCTGTAAAGAATAACACCATTATCCACCCCGTTTTGCAAGTACAATGTCTAGGGCAGGGGAGGCCAACTCCAGTCCTCAAGGCCCACCAACAAGCAATGGTATTAGGGATGTCCCTGCTTCAGCACAGGTGGCTCAATCAGTTGCGCAATCAATCTAGCTCTTAGAAGAAACATCTCCAGGAATTAACTACGCCTATACTACTGACTCCAGATGCACTTGATTTTTCGTGACTGCATTTTTAATAAATGACCTTTTACTCCAACTGTCTCTGTAAGTCTTCCAATATACAACCTAGACTGTAAGCTCTTCAGGACAAGGCCTTGCTTTACTTTGCTGTCATTTACTTGCTGTTCTTATAAACATTGTTTGTACTTTGTTTTCCCTGTATAATAATTTTGTAAATCGCTGCGTACTCTGAGACTATATAAATAAAATTAGAAATGCATACATATATACATGATTCCTGTCCCCTCAAAGCCTCATTACAGTCAAATTAGCTCTAAGCTTTGTGTTTCTACACTTCCATTATCCATTTATGAAATCTCCCTTAAGCTAGGAGCCATGTAGGAGTGTGAAGACGGTAGCAAATCAGGATTGGAGCAAGGTTGTGGTTAAGGCATTGGTGGCTCTTGTGATATGTAGGTATTTTGATGGTCCTATGAAAGAGGCTATAGGGAGGTCAATAAATGGGCGCAGTTCCTTCACCTATAGGGGGAGCAGTGGCAACAAACAATGTGTTTCCAGGTATTGGAGAAAGAGAGGGGGGAGGGAAATAAGATCTGTCACATAGAAATAGTGTCCCTATTGGTTTCCATTGTGTGTGTTGATTCATTCCATGGCTAGAACTATTTTTAAGAACTTTCATATAGGTGGATCCCATAAGAAAAATCATAAACTGCAAAAAAATGTTGAGTTGACCCAATCATGGCGCTCTCCCTACAGATATAGTAACATAGTAGTGTACTGGTGTGAAATTACACTTTGCAGAGAACTTTAGCATGTTTGCTAATGTTTTATGGCCAATCATAATCCTAAACGGAGGTCGATTTATTATTTTAACAATCAATATGGCTGATTTTTAGTTGCGTAATTCATAGGCAATCAGGTTGGCCATTGTCATTACTACTATGAAAATAGCCCACTTAATCTACACTGATTACTTCTTAACCATTAATTTAAAAAAAGCCTGTGTTGGTAACTGGTAATGTACAGAGATACTTGTTATTACAGCAGGGTTCATGATCAGGGTCAACAAATAGTTCTCCAACTGGAAATTAACAAACTTCTTTGTATAATAAAGCGGAGTTCAATTAATCTTAAGCTGTTTTAGTTTTATCCAGAGTTTGATCCATAGTCAAGAATGAACTTTAGTTTAAATAGCTCCAACACACAGAATATGCGCCAGGACTGCTGCAGTAGCCAAACAGACTTCTACATAACTCACAAATCACATTAATATTCAATGGCTTTAGTTTCACAACAAATTTGACACTGGTAAATGTGAAAAGGCACATTGTACTAAAACATGGAGAGTATTTCCCATTCTAAGGTCTCTCCCTAATCAGCTACTTTTCCACTCTAGCTGCCTCGCCTGATAGGACAGGCAGAAGCCAATTATTTATTAATATAACTGCTCGATTCAAGACCAGGGGGACTGAGCATCATTAGTGTTGTAGTTAAGACCAAATGCTGGTCTTGACTACATAATGATAATGGGAATCATTAAAAACATGCACAATGCAGTAATGATGCATAGTTTTCTAACTAAATTAGTATTTTTAAATTGCAAGTGCATTCCCGTTGTTTGTTACTAGAGATGCAAAAATTAAAATCATTTAAAATATATATATATATATGTGAAAACAGGTAAACAGCCAGTTAACCCACCAGGCGCTCAGAAAGTGTAGCTGCAGCTGTGAAATGGTGTTTTGACAATAAATCTGGTTGATAACTGCCACTATCCCCCAGTGTATTATTGATTACATGTAATTCTCTGCAACTGGCTAGCTATAAGCACAATGAGGTTGGAGAAAAACTTGAAGGAAGATAACTTACAGTTGCACTGGGGGACGTAATGAAGTGGCCCGTCTGTCTTCCTGCAATGAACAATGCTGTGTGTCCCTCTGTCTGCGTTGTCTCTTGATGGGATGATCCTCTCACGTCGCCAGCAATCTCTTCTGCCGCCAACCCTGCACCCGCTCGATCGCGGTGGGTGGTCACCTGACCGGCGGCAGTGCCGGTACTTCCGGATGCAGCAGGGAGACACAGATACACCATACACAGCCCGGCGTGCAGGCAGCAGGCACCGGAACACTAGAAATCCTCCCCAGGGAGGTCAGTACGCCGCACAGCCGTGGAATAAAAGCTTCAGGAAAGGCTGATCAGTGTGGCATGAAACTTTAATAGAACATAGTGCAAACGGATCCTCTTGACGCGTTTCAGCCCGTCAGGCCTTTTGACAAAGGCCTGACGGGCTGAAACGCGTCAAGAGGATCCGTTTGCACTATGTTCTATTAAAGTTTCATGCCACACTGATCAGCCTTTCCTGAAGCTTTTATTCCACGGCTGTGCGGCGTACTGACCTCCCTGGGGAGGATTTCTAGTATATATATATATATAAAGTGAAGAGAGAATTTAAGTGAGATTTTCTAATAATATTAGAAGGAAAAAGAGTGGAAACATATGGATCCTGGATCCAATATTTTAATAATAAAATACGACGAGGTTGACTAAAATATTGAGTGGAATTATCATGATATTTTGTATTCTATTAGAAAAATTAGTTCAGTCTCCCAGGATCTTCAGTAGTGAAAAAAAGGCCAAACTTTCCACAATTTACGATGTGTTTTGGAGCAGTGCTGTAGCTCTAGTTACATCTGATAATGAGCAAAGTTCTAAATATTTTGTTCTTCATTCAGTAAATGAGCCCTAATATACTACTTGCTCATTTCAAATCTCACCGGGAAAAATAACAGATTCATCAGGGTAAATAGTCCATTACCTAAAAATAATCAAACAGTGGATTTGCGGAAACAAGAATTAAAGTCTGACCAGTCAGCATAAGGCTGTCGACGTTATAAAATGAATGTATGAATTCATATATAAAGAACTACAACAAATTAACATTGAGCAGCGCCGGTTTGTTCTTTCATTCTAAAAAGTTGAGCACGCAAGTGTTGAGTTAAACATTCTTTAAAGTTTAACTCTAAAGTTTGAAAAGCTGTCTGTGAGTAGGTTAACTGACAGTACACTTCTTTAACCCAGGCTGTGCTGAAAGCTGTGTGATACAGCAAACATAAGCTTATAGGGCTCCATGCTAAAATGGATAATGAAGTAAAAGGTGACAGTGTTCATTTACATGTAATTTCCCAGAATCCCTGGCTGTAGTGGAAGCACTGTATACGAAGAGAGAGTAGTGAAAAGCAAGGTTGCTGTCTGAGATGTGAATATGCTCACAAGTGAAATTTTTATTTACTGTACATTGTGCAGACGTGTTTTTGTCACATTTTTTACCCACCATAACTTAATGTGTGGTTACATTTAGAGGAACTGGCACATTTACTATAGGTAATATGATTTTGAAATTGAATCCAATAACGTTTAATTAAGGTCTAGAAACATGCCTACTGTATGTGGTACATACAGTACATCCAAACTTATGCAGACTACAAAGGGTACTAGTCTATTGTAGTAGCATTCACAAAGGCGACATCTTTTGCTTTTAGAAGTACGCTTCTGCAAGATATTGGTTAAACAGCTGTAAGTCGCCAGCTTTTATGCAACAAAACTTTCAGATGAAGAGACACATACAGTACTGTCTCTGCAGCTCCTCTGATTCCTTTTATGTTGGTTACTTTGTAGAAGAATTTAATATATCTGAAAAAAAGACCTCACTTCCCGGTGCCCGGGATTAAAATAAAGAGAAGCAAAGGAAAAATATTTCCAACAACACATTTTTTTTACCAGCTTTGTCCCCACTATTCATTTGATAAAGTAACAGTCTGACCTCTTGGAATGTAAAGTAATGCAGTGTAGGGTCTTAAAATGAGTGATATGGTGTTTGTCATGAATTAACCCAGTATACAGTGACATCCAGAAGCAGTTCCCAACCTTTACTGTACAAGAGAAGCTGCCTGCAGGAGAGTGTCGGATTCTTTACATAGGTACAATGCATATGTCTCTCATTTAGTCTCGGATCAGTCTTTTGTAAATTGTTTAGACAATGTCCATGGAGGGGAGGTATATAAACCCACTTGTTCTTCGGGAGGCTTGCCACATAGCAACAGCTGGTGGATATGCAAGCCTCCTGAAGAAAGCCACTGCAGGCAAAAAAGCCGCGTTAGTCGTGGTTGCCTGTCACGTAGCTTAGGTTTTAGAAGTGAGAACCTTAACCGTTTTTTCATTTACATATCTCATTGGTTATGAGTTATGAAGACGTTGGTAGAAAGCCATGTGATATATTGATCTGGTAACTTCACCCAAACAGAGACCACTATTTCAGCGTGTTTTATTGAATAGTTGTTGAGCATATATTATATTGTTTGTTCTTGAGTACCTCTTTACAGAACCGTGTTACCTGGACAGAACCTTCACTCTTAGACAGGACACTACCCAGTTGCTGATAACTTCCCGAAAACCCTTTAGACTAGCAAAAATTAACACCATTCAAGGCTGGATACTATCTGAGATTAACAATGGCATAGTATCGCACAATTTAATGAGCATTCTATCAGAGGGACTGCGGTTACAAAAGCAGCAGCACGGGGGTGCCTCCTTACCAATTATTATGCGAGAGGCTTGTTGGGTCTCACTTTCAAAAGCGTTACTGGACACCTTCTGAACCAGAAAGAGGGAAACCACCAGGTAAAGGATATTCTCCCACCACTTGTTGCTAGCTGGTCAGCTTCCCGAAGAACAAAACACGGATCTGAAAAACTTTCTTTGTTCTAGGCGGGAAAGGATTGCCACCGAGCAACAGTCGCCCATCCCGCCCTCCCACTATGGCCCATCCCGCCCTCCCACTGTGGGCCATCCCGCCCTCCCACTGTGGGCCATGCCGCCCTCCCACTGTGGGCCATCCCACCCTCCCACTGTGACTCATCCCGCCCACCCAATGTGGCTCATCCCGCCCACCCAATGTGGCTCATCCCGCCCTCCCACTGTGGCTCATCCCGCCCTCCCACTGTGGCTCATCCCGCCCTCCCACTGTGGCTCATCCCACCCACCCACTGTGATCCATCCCACCCTCCCACTGTGGCTCATCCCACCCACCCACTGTGGCCAATCCCACCCTCCCACTGTGGCTTATCCCACCCACCCACTGTGGCCCATCCCACCCTCCCACTGTGGCTCATCCCACCCTCCCACTGTGGCTCGATTGAAAGTTACAATGCTTTCTTAAAGTAACCAGACATTTTTTGTGTCTTTATTCGAGGCTCATGTCAGGGCCCCAGACAGGACCCTCCTGCGGCTCCTTGAAAAGGTCCTAAAAAGGTGGTCCAACAGGAAAGATTGGACACGTTATAGGACATCCTAAAGTTATATCAGGAACCATAATAAGGGCCCAAAAAAGCCTCCAAACTCTCAATCGGTTTTACTTTGTATCATTTGGGTGACACTAAAGATTGCCATCATATACACCAACCTTCCAGACAAATCTGGAATCAAAGCAGAGTGGGCAACCTATTTTTCAATGTAGCCACAGATGTGGCGAATGAAAAGTGAAAATCGCCACACCATGTAAAAATTGAGCAATTAGGTTCCTCAATCGAACATTTAAAACGCTACTGTATTATCTAATAGCACAGAACTGATTTATTTTAAAAAAAAACCACTCATTTACTGTAGGATATTGCTTGGATGTAAATATCTCGATAAGCATGGGGTCCCCGGAGCTGAAATTAACAAGTTCAGCTCCATGCTTCCCATCTTTTTTATGTCTTCCAAAATGTATTCTTGTCATGTTATGTCTTTCCCCAGTATGATAAGAGGTATTTGAAATTCTTCCTCATTCTCTATCCTACTCATAGAGTAACTCTCCCCAGGGAAACGCTTTTAGTTTTTCTAGTAATTAACAACATAACAGAATTTTCATCTCTAGCATTTGAGGTCTTGTTTGGGATGAGATAACACATTTAAAAGTAAACTTACCAGAGAATATATATTCAAACGTGACCAAAGCACAAGAAATGAATGGTAAAAAATAAATACATACTGTAGCATGTCTGAGATCAGATTAAACAGGGCGCACAAATTCTCCACTTGCGTTTTGTGTATTTCAGTCAGAATCTGACAATCAGGCAGGAACATGCGTATAAATTGCAGTGGAGAGCAGCTTCAATTCTTTAAGTGAGCGGCTTTCTGAATTTAAAAGCAAATCATAGTGAAATATGTCTAAAAACAGTTTTATGAGCACAGTATAAAAAAAACTATAGAGGATTGCAGTAAAACAGAGGTAGTTTCTGGGAACCGCCCAGAACGGTCTGTGCTGTAGCCCCACACGGGCACAAGTGTTAGTCTCACACTGAAGATGGAGATTATATACTGCTTGTATCTCTCACACCTCGTCGGTGTTTGGTGACGTCAGCAGGGAAGGCGTCGTGTGTTGTGCAGCTGAGATCCTACTGCTTCTCTGATGTTGAGGGTGTGAACCATAGAGTCCAAAAAGTTATCCGATGCGTCTCGCTCTACAGCTTCTTGAGTGTTTAGATCACCCCCTGAAGAAGCTGTAGGGCGAAACGTGCAGGGTTAACTTTTTGGACTGCATGGACTTTCTGGTTCACACCTCAGAATTGGAGCCACTTTCCACTGCAATTTACACGCATGTTCCTGTCTGCTTGTCAGATTCGGACTGAAATGCACAAAACTCAAGTGCATAATCTGAGTTCAAAATCACACATATTTGGCTGTGTTTGAGCAGATCTCAGTTCTTTTCCCCTCTATTTCTTGTGCTTAGGTCACTTTTGAACATTTCTACATCCAAGAGGATCCAATGTGGGGTCATTAGCTATAAGCAGCGTAACATAGGAAGAACTTATTCACAATTGTTTATACTGTATATGTATATGATATTGAATTGATTTCTTTCTCTTTGTTGGATATATATATACTAGCTGAGAGACCCGGCGTTGCCCGGGATGTAAATGCGTAATAGGTAGTATTATTTATAAATGGTGGAATAATAGGTGACTATTTGGAGGGGATGGGAGGGAGGGAGAGTGGACAGGAGGGGGGGAGAGTAGACAGGGGGGGAGAGTGGACAGGAGGGGGGGAGAGTGGACAGGAGGGGGGGGAGAGTGGACAGGGGGGGGAGAGTGGACAGGAGGGGGGGTGACAGTGGACAGGAGGGGGGGGAGAGTGGACAGGGGGGGGGAGAGTGGACAGGAGGAGGGGTGACAGTGGCCAGGAGGGGGGGGTGACAGTGGCCAGGAGGGGGGGGAGAGTGGACAGGAGGGGGGGGAGAGTGGACAGGAGGGGGGTGACAGTGGACAGGAGGGGGGGGTGACAGTGGTCAGGAGGGGGGGGGCAGTGGACAGGAGGGAGGGGCAGTGGACAGGAGGGGGGGGCAGTGGACAGGAGGGGGGTTGGTTTGGTTTAAATTGACGGGTCCCTCCTCTCCACTCCCCCTGTATGTTTCTCCGCTCCTGACCCCCCCCCTACCCACCCCCCATGTGTAGCTCCGGTCCCCACTCTACAGTGTCTGAGACAGTGTAACACACACACACGCACACAGACACACACACAGTGTCCCACACACACACTGTCACGCTGTGACACACACACACACACAGACACACACTCACACACTCACACACACTCACACACACTCACACACACTCACCTCTCCTTCTGGCCGCCGCCATGTTAGTTAGTCCGCGAGGGAGGAAGGGGTCCTTCCTTCCGCCGCCATCTTAGGTGCCGCGTGGCAGCGGTAGGCTGTCCTGGCCAATGCCTGTCCCCGCGCCAGGGAGGTGAGCGGGAGGTGAGGGGAGGTGAGCGGGAGGTGAGGGGAGGTGGGTGGAGGGAGCGGGGGGTGGGTGGAGGGAGCGGGAGGTGGGTGGAGGGAGCGGGAGGTGAGTGGAGGCAGCGGGAGGTGAGTGGAGGCAGCGGCAGGCTGCCCTGCCCACTGCCTGTCCCCGCGCCGGGGAGGGAGTTGAGCGGGAGGGAGGTTAGGTGCCGCGTGGCAGCGGTAGGCTGCCCTGGCCAATGCCTGTCCCCGCGCCAGGGAGGTGAGCGGGAGGTGAGTGGAGGGAGCGGGAGGTGGGTGGAGGGAGCGGGAGGTGAGTGGAGGCAGCGGCAGGCTGCCCTGCCCACTGCCTGTCCCTGCGCCGGGGAGGGAGTTGAGCGGGAGGGAGGTGAATGGAGAGGGAGGTGAATGGAGCGGGAGGTGGAGGGAGTTGAGCGGGAGGGAGGTGAGTGGAGCGGGAGGTGGAGGGAGGTGAGTGGAGAGGGAGGTGTGTGTGATGGGGGGGGGGAGAGGACAGAGAGGTGTGTGTGTGTGTGTGTCCCCTTTGTCCCGTCACTCCGCCTCAGGCCAATGAGAGGTGTGCGGGGGCGGCCCAAGGGACCAATGAGATTTCCCCTAGGGACACCGGACATCCAGGCAGGCAGGCAGGCAGGCAGGCAGGCAGGCAAACATACAGTGCTTTCACTAATATAGTATAAGATATATATATATATATATATATATATATATATATATATATATATATATATATATATATATATATATTTATTTATTTATTTCGACTACATACAAATTTTAATAAAACATAGCAACAAAAAATCTGACATTTCATAAAACACCCTTTTCATGAAACATAGCAACATCAAAGATTTATTTTCTATCATTTCTGCTCTCCGATGTTTTTGATCTTCTGATACTCAGGTTTTGAGTAATGTTGTCACCCAAAAGAACCTTACCTTATTTAACCCCTCCTTGCCCAGCCCAAAAGTAGTGTTACGCTGGGGTACTGTGAATAGATGCAAGTGTTTACCTTCTTTCAGGGTTTTGGAGTCTGTGCAGGCTGGTGTTGTAAGCGGTAGTTGTAATAAAGAGTGCTAGGAACTTTATCTAGACAAACAAGTTTTCTTTATTTACCGGAGTCATACATTCCTCATCCCTGGGTGCTCAGGCAGCATCCCAAGGAGACACATGGCTTGTCGCCTAAGGCCGCGGGCATGGTCAGAGCTTAGCCGCTGACCCGCACTCACGCTTGTCAGTGAGCCCCTGCAGCCGCAATGAGAGCGGCTTTAGCAGGGGCTCGCCTACGCTTCCGTGGCCGTGCGGTGGCGTAGCAGACAGAAAAATGTACGTTTCAGTGCTGAGGGGAGCGGAGGGCCTCTCCGTGACATCACTGGCCCACCCCCAGACACGCCCCCAGACGGTGCGCGCACTAAGGCCAGCTTTCCCTCAGCCTCCGCGCGCCTCCGCACGGGCTGCAGTCTCTATGTACTTAGCCTTAGGCCATGGTAAACACTGGAGAGGGCACCAGCATTCACTCGGCTTCTCCCCGGCGCCTGCAGCAGGAGAGATCTGTGTCCTGCATGCAGAGGAGACAGGGAGGCGCATCATGGTGTGTGGCCGTGACGTCACAGAGCTGGTTCGCCCTCATTGGTTGAACCACTCACGTGACCCAGCTGCCGCCCAGCCGCCGCGCATGTAAACAGATGTTTTTGTTTCCTCCTACATCGCGAGCGCCAGCGCCTCTGCTGCTGTGCGCGTTGGCGCGCTCTATAGACAGTCTCATAGAGGCACATCTATGTGATCGCGTCGCACGCGCCCTCCTGCGCGCCGTCGCGATCACCAAGGCCGCAACCTTACTCACGCCTTTGAAGGATATATGGCAATCCCTTGCTGGTGATCTGAGGTTTTCCAGCAGCCTACCAGGACTCTATGCAGGGGTGCACCTTCTAGCAAGGATCCCATCTTCCTGTCATCCTGTGCAGATCCCTGCTAATCCCTACTTTGTTTGCAAGTGTGCTGTTAGGGCTTGTCTGTAGGTAAGTTTCCTATGTGATACTCTGGGGCCCTTCTTGAGGAATCCCCTGTGTATGTGTCATGCACATCCTCTTTAGGCAGGGTAGGATACTCCTCACACTCCATAATAATGTATGTATTTAAGTAAGAGAAACTTTTCCATGACTGAAAAATAATAAAGGTGACCATACTCACTAACATATATTACACATTAAAAGACAGACATTATGTACAATGAGGCTCCTCTCCTCTTGTCCTCCAGGAACCTAAGGACCTAGAAGCTTCTGCAGCTCTATATATATCCTTCTGTGAGATCACCATCTCCCAGGAAAGTGGGCCTCTAATGAGCTATTTTGCAACAAATATGGGAAAGGGCACAGTACTTTTCAGCAACCCATTCAGTTAACCCTGTAGAGCCCATAACCCCCTTAAATACAAATAGTAATCCCAGAGGGGGTTACACTTATTATTAACCACATCTTTTAGTGCCACATGAACAATGCTAGAATCAGGAATTGTTAGAGCAGACAGGACAAGTCAAGACCAAGTTCTACAGGTACGGGTTGACTGACCAGTTTGTATATCTAACCATTTTGTCCTGGCCCTTAGAGTTAAATGGAAGGGCGCCAAGCAATGGAGATTATTACTTTACAATGAGCGGCAATCCCTCCCTCCTGTAGCAAATTAGGTTAAACTAGCATTACAAGTATTTCTTAGAAGATCAAACATTGATAATTCTAGAGCTACAGGCTCATTTACTCTCAGTACCTCACATGTTTTTATCCCATTTATGTGAAACAGATGAAGTTATATTCTGACGATTTCATATATAATGGGTACAAATTTGTAACAAGGCTCCGGGCTCCACATATCAAGAAAGAGGTACGTGTGCGCTGATGCAGTTGCGTGAAAGAAAAATATTTTTTTTCTCTGAAATGCGGTATTTTTATAAATGTATTTTTACCGTTATAGCATTTGGCGCACGCAAGCGCTAAAAAAAAATACTTTTAAGACCTTTAAGGCAAACCACTTGTGAAAATGACGCACTTTGTGTACATTTTTGTCTACAAATTTGCCTTTGGTACATTGCTTCCTATATCTGATATAAGGACTTTTTTTTAATAATCTCAGAAGCGTCTGATCGCGCCGGAGTCAGCCGAGTTTAGGTGCGATAAGCGTGGCGCGTGCTAATGACGCAAGCATTGTGCGATCTGTTTGCACAGCCGGGCGGCGCCACATTGTATCTTCTCGACTAAACAATTGTACGATACATTAGTAGCGGGAAATTAATGCTGCACTAGACCGAGTGATATAGAAGCCTATAATCTACAAATAGGCACCATTACAGTAGCTGCAAGGCAAGCCCAGGCAGTGCATTGAACCGCTCAATAACAGATCATAACATTAGAAGTTGAAATACTACAACAACTCTCACAATTGGTGTGTTTCATTAACAAAACTACCATACTGTGGCATTATTTGAGTATATGAACCTGTAACTGCTAGCCCAGTGCTGTGAATATCCTCAAACAGTACTGTGTTCCACTACGTGGAATATTAAACCGTGGCAAGAGTGGCTAAGAAATCCACACTAATTCTATCACGTAGGGGTTATCCAATTGTTATACAGAGTTCTCCTATTTGAATTTGCCACCACCAGCCCAGTATTTGGTATACCACTGTACAGCCCTGTGTCAAACAGAACCTTAAAACTGTGGTGTTAGTGGGAGCACTGTATGCGAGGTGATAATGGTTGTAAGGCAGGGTTGCAGACCTGTTTAAGGCATGTGAATGTGCTCACAAGTGATATTCTTTATTGGCTATATGCTAACGGTGGAGGTTTTCTGTCGCCTTTTTCACCCACCATAACTTAAGATGTATGGTATATATATATATATAATATGACACCACTCTTCTGAGTTTAGATTTGTATATAAGTCGAAACTTACTAACCTGACACAGGGGTTAATATTATAAACCTTAGATAACATCTGGTCAGGCTGACTCTGCTTTTTATATTAGATACACTCAGCACACAAGATGGTTGCATCAACATTATACCGGTAGGTATTCTCATATGTGTTGATATACACTATCTGTATACTACAGTATTGGAAATGATTTATTCTCTTTATCAATATACACAGTTTGTATACAGACAGAGATTTTAGCTCTATTTATGTAAAAAATATAAGTAGCGGGGTACCCCCTGGCTACTATTCTACCCAATGGGCTGGCAGTAAACCCTGGTATTTACAGGTTGCTAGTAGTTGGTATGGGGTTTTCCCCTTCACCTTTGGTACTGTACTTGAGTGACAGCAGTGGGTGTCGCATCCTGTTGTAGCTGGGACAACTGGGTGCCTGACTTCTGGCTGTACTTAAGGGCAGGCCTGCCCTAAATTTGAAGGTTGTTCCTTCCCCCTGAGGAAGGAAGGTCAGACAACTGGGAGCCTGAGATTGGGGCCTACCCATGTGCTCTTCCCTGCGGGGAGGAGTGAGTGTGACTATACCTCTGCCTCCGCTAGGGAGGTGGGGAAGAGTTAGGATGGCTGTGGGTGCCCTTGGCCTGTAGTGATGGTCCAGGGACCATCTCCAGTGATAGCTGTGAGCCAAGAGACTGTATCCGGCAGACGACTGCTGAGCAACTGTCTATTACTGCAAAGGCTGTAGTAATAAACCGTTTCCTGTTTGCAATATACCTCCGGCCTGATGTGTGATTTAACTGGGGGAGAGTTACAAGTTCTACCGTGGGAGATCGCCTCCATATTCCTGGAGCCTACGGCTGGTGGAGGCGCTGCACTGCTTAGTATTACGTGGGGTATGGAATCCAGGAGCCTGTTCCTGTGTCCCAAAGTCATCGCGGACGACTCGGCCCTCTTGTTTCCAGCAGGTATATGCACCACACACACACACCCTGTAATGGCCCCTATCTGTGATTGTGTAGTTGCAAAGTGTACATTTAACCATTCCATGTAGGACATGGAGAAATCAGAAGTGTACAGTTTCCCTCCAGTGCAAATTATTGCTAAACAATAACCCTCTATATAAGGCTGTCAATTAGAACATCAGAAGGACATCATGAGGTGTTTTATTTATTACATTTAGCTTCTTCCAGGCAAATCCCTCCCTGTACTGGGCAATTGGAATCACCTGGTTCTTGACTTAGGCTATGCTTATAGTGCGTCAATACAAATGCATTGCCGCCGTCGCGTGCGCTTATAGTAAGCGTGGTGCGACGGCTTGGTTGTGATCGCTGGAAGTCATCTCAATTTGATTTTTCCAGCGACCATAGCCTGACGTCGCCATCGACGGCGCTATAAGGCCTCGATAAAACAGGCTGCTACACGGACGCGCATCCGTGTTTGCGAGCCTCTGTCTGCTGGGCGATGTACCGCCCTGCCTCGACCCCGGCCTGGATAACATTTATCCTGCCTTCTCCAACCCCGACCCGGCTACCCATGACGATAGAATCCGCAATCTGGACCCGGCTTCGCGGTCTCAGGTCGGTGCTTTCATATCCCCACCTCAGCCGTGCGGTCCGGTCCTGGTTTGTGGCGAGCACGCCCGTTACACTCTTTCATGAAGGAAGTCATATGTTGAGGTGATATGTGTCCCTGTAGCATAAATCACACTCAGTCTCAATACTGAAGATCAAACATTAATACAGCCGACCTAAAGAGAAAGCCTGCACATAGCAATATTATATGAATAGCACTGCAGTCAGACTCACTGTGTGTGTGTACACCCTGTTAGAATAGGCAGGTGCCCCTTCACATTGATTAGGGTTTAGTAGGGCTAAACGTGTGTGATCACACTTCTAGATTTAACATGCAGATCCAGCATTGCAAATTATTTATAAAGTAATATATAGGAGCGGTATTTAAGTAAAAAGTGTCATCGCCATACAACCATGTTCCGTAGGTCCACAGCTGCACCACGTGACGTCACCGCCATGACACTCGCATAATACTGATAACAGTGATGGATAAAATTAATGGTTCATCCATATGTAATGATAGAACTAAAATAACATCCTCAACCAAAACGTGAGTATACAGGTGCACACTGTGATAATCAAACTAAATGTAACACCATTCTAGTAGGCTGGCATGTTACATTCTATAAAAAGGATGAATATATAAAGCTCTCATTGAGACCATTTGGGCTTAGAGTATGGAGCTGGTTTATCTATTTACATTTCTTTCTGTCGGAGTAATTTGTCCCAATTGCCTTTTCTTTGTCGTAAGGTGACTAGTTTGATGCCCGTTAGCTGTAAGACACTGTTGTCACCTTGATGTGCCTCAGTGACATGTCCTGCCACCGGAGTGCCAGGAGAGTTCCTGATGGTACTTAGATGTTCTAGTACCCGTGTTTTTAGTTGTCGTTGTAGGTTTTCCCCACGTGTTGTTTGCCGCACTGACACGTAATGAGGTAAACGAGCCCTTTTGTCAAGCAGTTTATAAAATCTTGAATCATGTAGGTTTTGGTTTGTGAGGAATTAGAAGACTGCTTAGTTGCTTTGATAACATTACAAGCCTTGCATCGACCACATGGATAGGAACCTTTTGGCTTGGTCCCTAGCCACGTCTTTTGTTTTACCGCTTGGTAAGGGCTGTTAACCAAGCGGCCCCTGAGGTTTCTAGACCGTCTGCTAACTGTTGTGACTCTTTACAGAGTACTGATCTCTGAGACCACTGAGTCCTTATCCGTGTATATATATTTGTGAACTGAATGAGTGCAGCATATGGGAATCTATCTGTGCCGCCCTGAGGCACATAAATGTTGTTTGTATTGAAATGATGCATCCTGGCTGAGCTAAGCAGACTGTGGATTGTGGGCCATTCAAGGGTTTCCGGCATGCAATGAACCACCACTTTTGTAAATCTAGTAGTTGAGACAGATATCACTTTTCAAAATTCAAAACTAATTTAAAATCTATACTGAAGCTTGGCCATCTTAAGTTATTAGCTGAAAAAAAATGCTTCAAATGAGACTTCTAGGAGAGAGGGAGTGGCTCAGTGAGTAAAAGACACTGACTGGCACTGAGAGTTTGAAGCAGAGGAACCTGGTTCAATTACTGGTGTCGGCTCCTTGTGACCTTGGGCAAGTCACTTTATCTCTCTGTGCCTCAGGCACCAAAAAACATAGATTGTAAGCTCCATGGGGCAGGGACCTGTGCCTGCAAAATGTCTCTGTAAAGCGCTACGTATAACTAGCAGCTCTATACAAAAACATGCTAATATTATTATTATAAATGTAACTATACTGTATAGATGTAACTATATATCTTGTCCCGCCTCGATGACTCACCTTCTCTTAGGCCGCGCTTATAGTTCTAGCGACGCGACCGATGATGTCACCCATCGCCGTCACCACCCGCAAAAGTTGTCATTTGTTTTTTAGCGACGGTTGCCAGTGACGTCCCTTAAGGGGGCGGGCCGCGCAATTTGATTGGTTTAGAGACAGTCACATGTGGCGACTGTCTCTAAAAAATCAAATAGACACGGCTACCAATTTTGCAGACGCTCCGTCTCTCCCTCGCCGTCCCGCTTACTATAAGTGCTGGTGACGTAGTCAATTGTTTTGTTTTCGAGCGACGTTGCATCGCCGTCGTGGGCACTATAAGCGCAGCCTTAGTTGGCATTCCCCGTGTCTGTCTCTCCCATCTCCAATCCATCCAGAATGCTGCTGCCAGACTCAGCTACCTCACTCACCACTCCACTTCTGGTGCTCCACTACACAAATCCCTACACTGGCTTCCCATAGTCTCTAGAATTACATTTAAAACTCTAGTAATGACTTACAAAGGTCTCAACAACAGTGCCCCTACCCCCCTTACATCTCCCTCATCCACAAATACATGCCTATATGCCCCCTACCTTCTACCCACGACATCCGCCTTCCCTCCCACTTTATTACCTCCTTTCACTCCCACCTGCAAGACTTCTCCCTCGCTGCTCCCGCTCTGGAATTTCCTACCATGTAACATCAGACTCTCCCACAGCTTTTTCAAGGAAGCCTACTTGACATACTCTAACATCCAATTCCCCTCCAACCCTATGAGGACCGGCTGTGTGGCTGGACCAATCTCCACCCGATCTAAGAATGTGCCCCCCACCCCCCATAAAACCCTTATTGACTTCAGCTGTCAGACTGGGCCATATTCCTACCTGAGCCACACCTTATTCTACAATGAGCAGCTCCCTTACCTTCTTGTTTCAACATTGTCCCTCATTCCCTCTAGAGTGTAAGCTCTCGGGATCAGGGCCCTCATTACCTCTCTGTATCTGTTTGTACATGTTTGCCCTTATTTGTATGTAACTGTTTATGTTTTTGGAATATACATAACTCTGTACCCCACTGTACCCCACTGCAGCATATGTTGGCGCTTCACGAATAAAAAATAATAATATACTGTACTTTAAAGTAGACTAAAGCTTGAAGGTCAAACTGTAGCTGTATTGATTCTGAAGGAGTGTATTTATGTTGTTGGTTGTGACCTTATAATACCTTTTAATGGATCAAAGTTATTGATAAATAAAAATATAGCGTACAGAACTCTTGCAACCTCTCCGGTCTCTTCTGCATGTGTATTATGGCAGCGTAGAGAGAAGAGGGACGAAAGAATGTATCTGAGATTGAAGTTTAAAGGTCTACCTATTTTTTAGCCTCAACCAAAGTCATGTCAATTAATAAATGTGCACTTTGTCTAAGTCTCCAGCCACTTTGAAGTGGGCGCATGCACAAAGCCTCATTGCTGGAACTGGAATATTAACCCAGTTAGACGGTTCCAAAAAGCATTGCAGGCAATCATTCTGAAGATCTGTGCAGCTGTACAGTCGCTGAAAGGTGAATCTATCACGGGCCGCTGCTTTAATGACTAAGACTAGTTGATTAATAAGTTGGTAATGCCTTTTAACTATTGACCTTAACCAGACCTTTCACACTAAGCAGCATTCATCACGATGAACGGGATTTGAAGCAGTGGAAAATATCTCGATGCGTATCATCACTTGTGATATGTTTACAGTATTATGGTGTTAGCATTGTGTGACATCATGTGACGGGACATTTAATGGGACTAAACAGAAGGTAATATATTTCACAGGCAATGACATTGTGCAGGGTTGCCCACTCATACACTTTATATACTAACTATATGTAGCCCTTTTTGTGAACCGGCCGACCCACCCAATCTCACATTGGCCCCTCGTGGTCTAACCGGTCCCTTTCCCTGCAACACACCTGCTCTAAAGGACTACTGGTACTGCATAACCTGTGTGGCTCCAGGAGATCTGAGCCTCCGCTAGCTGGGAGCCTGGGGAAAACCCTTACCCTTACTTGGTGCAGCGCCTCCACTTACCCAGGATCCCCCGTTAGGAAAGATAGCCCTGAGTAAGAAATACAATGACACTCGTATACGATAAAACAATAACTAACACTTTACTTAACACACACATATAACTCATTACATAACATCACATAACATAACCTGATGCTCTACCCGCATCACCTCAACCCAATGTCTGGTGTTCCCCAACCAAGTGTCCTGTGATCACCCCACACCCAATGTCTCGTAACTCCTACGGAGGTCGTGGGTGACTGCGCAGTCACTATGTTAAGCTAGGGCCCAGTTGGTGCACTTTATAATATTGAAGATACCTTCCGAGCACTCCGATGCTCGGGACCGCAACTTTCTTCTCAAAGGGTCAGACGTCCGTCTGATCCTTTCCAGGTACTCTGCCGGTGGACCCCAACGAGGGTCCCACCGCTCAACGGGAACTGCAACCGGACCACGGCAACACCAACCGCGTGGGAACAGCAACCGCCGCTATCCCTATCACTAACCACTGCTAGAGCGACAGCAACCCTAACCTAGGGCCTGTCCCTGAAGAACTGCAACCTGGGATGGCTTGAGGGAAACTCCTAGGGCCTGTGGACATAACCTGCCCCCCCTTCCCCTAGCTACCCAGTCCTAACTGTAACTGCTACTAGCTATTCCCAACTCACCTGCAGCTGACACACCGCACACACTGTCAGCCTGCAGGGATCCACACTTCACACATACTGCACGCGCTGTGCCCAGCACATACAGCGACACTACTCACAGGCAGCTGCAATCACACACAGCCCCTGGATCCCGCAGCAAACACACTGCTAGCACGCCGTGCCTCTTTGACAGTGCCCACAGCACTCTCCGCTGTGGCACTGCCAAACCTGCACCTTCCACACTCAAGGGTCACCTCCCTAGCTAAGGCGTCCCTCTTCAGTTACCCCCTGCCCTTTACCCGGGAATTGGGGCCTGCCTGGGAATCTAGGGAGGACCCTTACCTGATGCAGGAGCCACGCGCTCCCTGCACCCTTCCTACTCCTTCCTTCTCCTCTGCCTGACTGCTGTTGCAAAGCCCGGGAAATGTATCTCTTTTCCCGGGCTGAGCTTCCTTCAGCCCCATTGGCCACTAGGGAGCACCTGACCTCTGCCTCCCTAAGCCTCCTGGGAATTGTAGTTCCCAGGGGCTGCCTAATGCATTGGGGCCGCGTGCGCACTTCCCTTGCGCATGCGCGAACCCCTAATGGCCGCCTCAACCTTCCTATCCTCTTCCCTACTCTCGCGCGATCTCTTCCTGCTCTAGGGAACCCATCGCGCGCTTTTGTCCTACTGCGCATGCGCGAGCTAACGCGCAATGGCGGCGCACTCTGCTTAAGCCGCCCAGCCGGTGGCAACGCGATCGCGGCCCTAGCGACGGCCCGATCGCGTCCCCGGCAACCACAGCTCCGATCTGCTCCCTGCTCTGGCCCCCACCCTCGCGAAGTGCCGGTGGGTCCGTCAAAGCCTCCGGCGGCACCCGCTACCGCACGGCACTCGCGGAGGGGGGCCAGAAAGAGAAAATTTAAATCAGGGCTATATTCTCCCCTTCGCAGAATCCCAACGTCCTCGCTTGGGTAGCAACCGTACAGAGAATTATATAATGGAAAATACATGGCATAAATCACATCACATGTAACATGCATTTTGTCATCAATCCTCATATGGATACCCGAGGCCAGCTGAGTCTCAGAGTGGAGTGCCCCTAACAGATTGGGTGAGGGTATCCCACCTTGACTCCTGTGAGTCTTTTGGAGCTCAAGACCTGTCCCTTGCACCAACCCACCTTCTCCCCCTCGCAGAAAAAATAGTAAGGGGTCCGGGGTATTGACCCTTTCCGGATCCTCCGGTCTCGTCTCACGGGAGGCAGGGAGGCTCAGTCTCTTTCCTCGGTCCACCACATGGCGAACATAGCGCTCCATCACGCACCTGGGAGAGGCCACAACTACCAGAGCGGTCTAAACAGAGTCTTTGTCCGCTCCAACAATCCCTTTAACGGTGACTTCTTCCGCGGACGGCACCACTTCTTCGGGTAGGCCCGGGTCTTGAGAAGGCCAAGCTTGGAGACTCCTCGTGCAGGAGTATGTGTCGCTCCGGTCCGCTACACCGAATACCTTCATGAGGTCGAGTTCATCCCACGATCTGCAGAGATCTTCTGGGGGAGACACCTCCACCAGGACGCGATGACGGGGTGAGCCCATCGCCCGGGTGACCCTACCTCTGGAGTCACCAGGCTCCACGATCACCGGGGAGCTCACACCCGACACCCCTGGGGCAGTCAACTTACCCCTGTCGTTGTCGGCAGGTACTGATCCCAAGCCTGGGACCGCTGGTACATCGGTGGTAGGCCGGACTGGCCGTTGCAGGGCGCACAGGCCCACATCATGGTCTGTATCAGTTGAGGTGGTTGCCTCGGTCACCTCACTGGAGTGGTCCGCCGGCAGGCGCATCACCACGCTCGGTGGGTCGCTAGAATCATCACACATGGGCGGGGGTACAAGCACCTTACCCTGGCCTTCCGGAATCTGGGGTTCTGGTCTCGGTGGTTCCTGCTCGGGAACCGGGTCTGGAACCGACATCTGGGGTTCCGACATCTGGAGCTCCGCCTTCAGCGGCTCTGGCTCAGCGTCTAGAAAGTTCATTTGGGCACACGGGCCCTCCACCACCTCCATGGCTGAAGTGGACAAATCAGTAGCGGCTTCACCCACCTCGGTAGCACCATCAGGCGCCTCTTCCTCCGCAGGTTCCGCCGTCAGAAGTTCCTGCTCCTCCATTTGCACGTCCCCTTTGAGAGGGTATGCCACAGTGGTCTGGACACACGGGTCCCCGGCGGCCTCTGGAAGTAGAACAGACTGGGGACACGCATCACTTACTTCAGGAGAGAGGTCCGGCTCCTCCTCTTCTTCATCGGCTGGTTCCGCCGCCTGGGGCAGGATAGGCTGTAGGAACCAGGCCCCGCAACACTCACATTGAGGCCCCCACTCCAGTGCCTCCCTAGGACAGTCACAATTTGGCATAAAACACTGGATACCAAGTTCTCCATCCAACTCAATGTCCTTGAAGTCGAGCGGTAACTGCGACAGGGCTGCTCCCGAGGCACAGGCTTTTTGTAGGCAGGGACACGCTAGCACAACTTCATCTATTCCTGGCGCTCGCCAGGACACATACACATTGCGGTGTAACCCCTGGCAGTCTATTTCTTCCTCAGGGGAAGGACACTCCATTTCTACAACAGTGTCCCCTCCCACTGGCCGTTCGGTAGGCTGCGGCAGTTTGGGTTGCAGGGTTGGTACCCTGCAGTAGCCACATATACGCCCCCAAGCCAACTTACAAGACGAGCAGTCACCTTGGTTACAAAAACAGTCTAGGTACCCCTCCTCGTTCGCGTCTTCCAACCGCATTTTTACCATGCACGCCAAAACATTAAGGTCCATACTACCCCAGATACTCAATGTTTGTATTGTACATGGACACAACAAAAAGGATACGCTCCCAGCCTTGGTCTGCCAGGATCCATACGACGGCGAGCAATTTTCTCTGTGTCCAGTACTCTCTTCCAGGGAGTGTTGCGAGCTCTGTACTAAGTCACTCACAGTGTGGGGGCGGGGCTCGGGTTTTCCCGCCAGTCCTGGATGACTGTTGGCAACATTTTCCCGCGCGGTCGGGAACTTAGCACGTGGCTTCCTCCGCCTTGAGGGCTTCCCCATGGCGGAACAAAAATAGGACACAAATTTAGAAAAACATTTACAGGGCACCCCAGGTCTGATCTCTCAGCAGCGCCTCCAAATGTAGCCCTTTTTGTGAACCGGCCGACCCACCCAATCTCACATTGGCCCCTCGTGGTCTAACCGGTCCCTTTCCCTGCAACACACCTGCTCTAAAGGACTACTGGTACTGCATAACCTGTGTGGCTCCAGGAGATCTGAGCCTCCGCTAGCTGGGAGCCTGGGGAAAACCCTTACCCTTACTTGGTGCAGCGCCTCCACTTACCCAGGATCCCCCGTTAGGAAAGATAGCCCTGAGTAAGAAATACAATGACACTCGTATACGATAAAACAATAACTAACACTTTACTTAACACACACATATAACTCATTACATAACATCACATAACATAACCTGATGCTCTACCCGCATCACCTCAACCCAATGTCTGGTGTTCCCCAACCAAGTGTCCTGTGATCACCCCACACCCAATGTCTCGTAACTCCTACGGAGGTCGTGGGTGACTGCGCAGTCACTATGTTAAGCTAGGGCCCAGTTGGTGCACTTTATAATATTGAAGATACCTTCCGAGCACTCCGATGCTCGGGACCGCAACTTTCTTCTCAAAGGGTCAGACGTCCGTCTGATCCTTTCCAGGTACTCTGCCGGTGGACCCCAACGAGGGTCCCACCGCTCAACGGGAACTGCAACCGGACCACGGCAACACCAACCGCGTGGGAACAGCAACCGCCGCTATCCCTATCACTAACCACTGCTAGAGCGACAGCAACCCTAACCTAGGGCCTGTCCCTGAAGAACTGCAACCTGGGATGGCTTGAGGGAAACTCCTAGGGCCTGTGGACATAACCTGCCCCCCCTTCCCCTAGCTACCCAGTCCTAACTGTAACTGCTACTAGCTATTCCCAACTCACCTGCAGCTGACACACCGCACACACTGTCAGCCTGCAGGGATCCACACTTCACACACACTGCACGCGCTGTGCCCAGCACATACAGCGACACTACTCACAGGCAGCTGCAATCACACACAGCCCCTGGATCCCGCAGCAAACACACTGCTAGCACGCCGTGCCTCTTTGACAGTGCCCACAGCACTCTCCGCTGTGGCACTGCCAAACCTGCACCTTCCACACTCAAGGGTCACCTCCCTAGCTAAGGCGTCCCTCTTCAGTTACCCCCTGCCCTTTACCCGGGAATTGGGGCCTGCCTGGGAATCTAGGGAGGACCCTTACCTGATGCAGGAGCCACGCGCTCCCTGCACCCTTCCTACTCCTTCCTTCTCCTCTGCCTGACTGCTGTTGCAAAGCCCGGGAAATGTATCTCTTTTCCCGGGCTGAGCTTCCTTCAGCCCTATTGGCCACTAGGGAGCACCTGACCTCTGCCTCCCTAAGCCTCCTGGGAATTGTAGTTCCCAGGGGCTGCCTAATGCATTGGGGCCGCGTGCGCACTTCCCTTGCGCATGCGCGAACCCCTAATGGCCGCCTCAACCTTCCTATCCTCTTCCCTACTCTCACGCGATCTCTTCCTGCTCTAGGGAACCCATCGCGCGCTTTTGTCCTACTGCGCATGCGCGAGCTAACGCGCAATGGCGGCGCACTCTGCTTAAGCCGCCCAGCCGGTGGCAACGCGATCGCGGCCCTAGCGACGGCCCGATCGCGTCCCCGGCAACCACAGCTCCGATCTGCTCCCTGCTCTGGCCCCCACCCTCGCGAAGTGCCGGTGGGTCCGTCAAAGCCTCCGGCGGCACCCGCTACCGCACGGCACTCGCGGAGGGGGGCCAGAAAGAGAAAATTTACATCAGGGCTACATATATATAAGCTGCTATTATTTTTTAACTCGTATCATTTAACAACGAATATATTTATTGTGTGATGACTCATCATGTAACCCAGGGGTGGTCAATTCCAGGCCTCAAAGGCCACCTGCAGGTCAGGTTTTAAGGGTATCCCGGCTTCAGCACAAATGGCTCTATCACTGGCTCAGTGAAAGACTGAGCCACTGATTGAGCCACTTCTGCTGAAGTCAGGATATCCTAAAAACCTGACCTGTTGGTGGCCCTTGAGGACTGGAGTTGCCCACCCCTAGATAGTAAGCATTTTCTCCCGCTGTTTACTTTCATGTCCATGGCTTTTAATCCCATATTGTATAACTATCGGGGGAAGCAAACAGGGCAAATATTTTGTAAGTAAAAAATGTAACCTTTTTGCTGCGGGAGGGGTCATTACTCTCAATGCGTTGATGGTCCCAATGTATTTTTTTTAGTTTTCTGCACTCTATAGCTGGTGTCCCCTATTGCCACATGTTACAATTTATCCCCATGACACAAATTCACTAACACACACTGCAAAGACACAATGATACACACACACACACACACACACACACACACACACACACACACACACACACACACACACACACACACACACACACACACACACACACACACACACACACACACACACACACACACACATTAACACACTGATTAATGTAAACTCTAAAACACAAACAACATCATTGATTCATAGTCTAAACACAGACACACAGATATATACAGTATACAGTATATGTACAGATTTCCACTTGTACACTCACACGTACGATTCACGCGGGCTCACACATTCTTATCTACTGTTGAAATCGGAAGCATGTGCATTTTTGCTAGTGTTGGGTGTTACTCCTCTCATTTACTTTGCATTGTCATTTATTTGTATGCATATTCTGTACTAGGTACAGTATATATTTGTCACATTCAGTACCAGTAATGACAATGGTCTGACTCTCAATTCTGAACGTTTTTGAATAGAATTTCTGTCCACTTTCTGAAAATTGTTGTCAGGGAGATTTGGAATGAAAATCAGTAAAGTCTCTTCCTTTTTCTTCATTTTAATTAGGTTGGAAGAACATTTATCAAGTGGCGTTAGGTGGCTTTTTATCCCCAGAAGCCCAAAGAATCCTCATTTGATGGATGATATTTAGATGTCCTCTTATTGAAAGCAATTTCTATGTGCTGCAGAGATCTTCAGCCTGCTTCCCCCTCATGAGTTAAGTGCTACTGTCCAGTGGGCATCTTCTTAGAGGACCCTCCATTGCTAGACGATTAAAGGCTTATAGCAAGAATATATTAGGGACACACAAATTATCCCAAACACAACCTCCATAAGCCTGGAGTTACATGTGATGCATATAATTTAAATTCCTTTTTGTGGATTCTTATCTACGGCGAGTATTTAAATGGCTGCACACCATATGTTAGCCAAACGATCTGAAGTTCTAATGGAAACTGGGTCCCAGAACAGTTTCTAACTTATACCTGGGAGCTCCAAAGCCCCAGTATCTTGACCTTGGCAATGTCCAGGATTTCTGTGTTTGGAAGTTGTGTCATGCACAGTCATGTTAATTCGTTGGTACAAGATTACGTTTCACTGCCTGTCACAGTCAGTGTCTAACTTGTCAATGTACCCCAGGAATGCCACCATAGAAAAAACGACGGTGTAGCACATAAGTTACTTTGCACTATAGGTTACCTATAACATATGGACAAAAATAACCTTTTCATGGGCCAGAGGGTAAACCAACGCGATGCTTGGCAATGAGTTGCAGGCGCTCTGGCAGAAACAGAGTTATATGTCAATGCTTGGGGAACACCTATGATTTATACAGACACCAGTACGTTTATTATCAAGGTTTCCAAGCTGCAAAACTGGGACAAAACAGCTGCACCCAATTCATCAAAGAGATGAACACTATTGCTTTCAATGGGATGTAAAAATAATAAAGCTGGTGCTGTTTTTGCACCAGTTTTGCAGCTTTAAGGCTTTGATATCTAACCCTCCAATGTTCAAAGAGCATTCATTAGTCATCCATGGAGCTGGTTGTCCACACATTGCATACCATTGTGTACTAGAGACTTTTCAATACAAGATTAGGCTGGAATCCCTGAGCATTGATCTACGAGGGCCATATTCTGGCATCTACAAAGGCCATATTCTGGCATCTACAAGAGCCATATGCAGGATCTACAAGAGCCATATGCAGGGATCTACAAGAGCCGTATGCAGGCATCTACAAGAGACATATTATGGCATCTACATGAGTTATAAGCAGGGATCTCCAAGAGCCGTATGCAGGGATCTCCAAGAGCTGTATGCAGGGATCTACAAGAGCCGTATGCAGGGATCTACAAGAGCCATATGCAGGGATCTACAAGAGCCATATGCAGGGATCTACAAGAGCCATATGCAGGGATCTACAAGAGCCGTATGCAGGGATCTACAAGAGCCATATGCAGGGATCTACAAGAGCCATATTATGGCATCTACAAGAGTCGTATGCAGGCATCTACACGAGCAATAAGCAGAGATCTGCAATAGCCATATGCAGGGATCTACAAGGACGATATGCATGGATCTACAAGAGCTATGTGCAGATATTCAGCATTAAAACATAGAAACGCGTTGGTAGGTAGACCCTTTTGCTCACCCAATCGTCCCTTATCTACCTTAACATTTTATCAAAAACATTTTACCCTGTTTTATTCTCATATTTCTATACTGATTCCTTTTTTTTTCAACTGATGTGCCTCACACCCTCTCCAATCATGTCGATGTAGCCAGGTTCCCCCTCTGAGATGTGCCCCCCCTTGTTGTGTACCTCCGCGCGGTTGGGAGAGTTGCAGCCAGTTGCCGGGGGCGTGCGAGTGCACGTGCGTGCTTGCAGGAGCTCCGTGGCAGGGGGCGTGCGGTGGTAGGAGGCTGGTGTGCGCAGGGATGGCGATGGCGTCGCCGGGGGCTCCGGTGGCGTCATCATGAAAGAGCTTGCACATGCCAGATGAGCGGCGGCGGCCATTCTAGTTTGCGCCTGCGCAGTGGAAAAGCGTGCGAACGCTAGCCAATCAGGGAAGGCTCTTGCAAGGGACTAAAAGTCCCATGAGCCTTAGAAGTGTCCCACCTGATGCCAGGGAGCCAATAGGAGCTGTAGAAGTGCTGGCAGGATAAGGAAGTGTGTCACAGGGATCATGCAGGCAGAGTGTGACAGGGAGAGGTAGGGGACAGAGGGTCCGTGTAGAGGGCAAGTAAACCTCTGCACTAGGCCAGTATATACCCCCCTAGGTCCAAGATACGCCCTTGGTCAACTCTAGCTTGTGGCTGCTACAGGGACAGGCCCTAGCATAGGGAACGGATCCCTGTAGTATCTAGATATATTAGGTACACAGCAGACGCTGAACTCCGTGAAGAGAGGTTTGGGATCAGGCCTCATTGAAGAGACTACAGAGACATTGCCTTGGTGGGATCCCCCTGACGACGTCGGTGTAGGAGAGAGGATCGGCGGATCCTTTGCGAAGCCTCATCAGACCGGGTGCTGCAGTGCCCGGCAGGTAAAGGTCAACAAGTGCACCAACATACCGGTATATAACCAGGCACTGATCACACCTATAAGGGTGGGTTCTTTGGGTACACTGTGGAACTAGTGACCAAGGGACTTACATACTGTGGTATTATTGGGGACTCTGTGTGAGGTACACAATATTCTGGACACAGTGTGGGACACGATGGTGGGTAGCATTTAGGGGAAGTAAGCCCTGCGAGGCGTGTGGTAGTTGTGCCATATATCTTGTCCATAAGGGAGAGTAATCCTATTACATAATCATTGCTAAACAGTAAAGGTGTCATTATTTTATACTGTGTGGGTGTTATTATTGTGTCCTGTGAGGGGCTGCTTCTACACTGCTGGGATCCCTCACAGGTGGAGGCTCTGCACCAGAGTAAGTATACACCCCGGGCTCTCCGTGACTCAGGCTCCTGGAGCCAACAGGTATAAGAGCAGCAATTAGTAGTTTCCTGTGTTCTAGGGGAAACAGGGCTACATCTATAAAGTCTAACACTGTACATTGCACCATGCATGATCAAGTATTGGGGATTATTTCAAGGGAACCCAATATTATTATTCTATAACAGATAATAATAAGTTTATTGCATATTGCGCTTTTTTCTCCCAACGGGACTCAAAGCGCTTCACACTTACATTATAGTGCGCGGTAAGCAGCATTGTACATAGGATTTTTACAGACACAGTCCCTGCACAGATGATCTTGCAATCTATATTACAGGGAGATAAATTGACTTGCCCAAGGTCACAAGGAGCTGACATCAGGATTTGAACCAGGTTCCTGTGCTTCCATATCACTGTTTCCAGCGTCCATGTCATTCCTCACTGCCCTTCCGACACATGTAAAAAAAAGAGCGCGCAAGGCCCATAGTGATGACTGCTTTCTAATTAAACAAGAAAAACGGTTAAAAATCACTTACAGACGTAAATGATGTACACTACCGACACACTTTATTGAAGTGTGGTCGGTACCGCAAGCCGGGAAATCTCCCGGCTTGCTAGTGGCCGCCCCTCGGCGTGCCGCGCGTCATAGACGCGCGGTCACGCGTCATCGGGAGCGTGCGCCCGCTGCACGCGTGTCCAGGGGCTCCCCGAGGGAGCCCTGGTGTCCCGCGATCGCGGGACAGCGGCAGGGGGTTCCGGGGGACCCGGCGGACCCGGCAGCGGTAGGGAGAGCGCCCCGATCGGAGGGCGCTCTTCCGCTGCTTCGGCGCGCACCCGTCACACTCGGGCGCGCGCCAGGCTACTGCTGCGGCACAGAACGGGCAAATGCTCGAATAAACTGTGCCGCAGCAGTATTAGCACACAATGGTGTGAAATAAAGGGCTGTAGAATCAGAGCCGGAATCCCCGCAACGTCCACGATATGCGGCAGAGTTTGTTCCTCCAGTCTGGGTATCCTACCCTCAGCGTGCGAAGCTGTCCTGCTTCCGCGTCACATGCTCTGTGATGTCAGCGCGGTGCGTAATCCACGCGTCACAGGGGGGAAGGTCTCAGGGTCATAGGGATCCTGCTTCCCCAGGAAAATCTGTGCCGGCCACGAACAGTCCAGCGTGAGTCACAGCATACACGCCATACGGAGACCCTGCCCTACGTGTTTCAAGGATCTCTTCGTCAGGGGACTGTGTCTCTATGGCTCTATGGTGTACTTTATATAGGGTCATATCACCCATAGCTACCAAATTCTACAAATCGGTCATGGCCACTGAAATTGTTGTTCTATTGTAGTGATGCAGACATAAATGCGCTAACATCATTCATGAGCTACCAATAATCAATTGGCATTTAGTCTATATAGAATATAATATAATATGGAAAGCTCATAATTAATATATTATAGATAATAAAGAGAAATGTAAAATGAATGGCGTTAAATATCCCCATTTCCCTCACTATTTCCTGTGTGGGGTACCATATTTCTCTTTTACATTTACTTTTCGTACCTCCTCTCTTACCCCTTCTAGAGGCCCGTGAAATTCTTTCGTCCGACAGGGTTGGAAGAAATCTATTCTTCTTTGTTCCTTCTCCATTCTCTCTCTCTTTTTCTTGATACATGTTCTGGGTTCGTGACCTGGTTGCTCTCCCTAAAAAAAACTCCTGAGGGGTTGATACGATCTGAATATTGTCAGTTGTTAAATAGTTTTTCTGAATGATTGTCTTTGGTCTGGCCCTAGTACCATACTGCTATTTGATCTAAGATCTCTCCCAATAATAGGCGATTCTAAGTTTCTGGGGGGAATACCTATGACTTAAAGGTAGATCTTTTGAAGGGGGACCTTTCCCTTTGTCTCTAGTATCTGTTCTAACTTGATCATTTTTCGGTACAGACAGTCCTCAGTTATCCAACAGAATCCATTCTGAAAGTACAGTAGCGTTGGATAGTGAAACCATTGTAAAGTGAGTCCCATGTTAATCAGTGGCGGTGAGCGTTGGATAACGCATTCAGGCGTCGAAAAATGGCCCATAGGGTTGCGTTGTAAAGCATTGGATGTGCCATTCGTTGTAAAGTGAAACGTTGGATAACGAGGACTACCTGTATTTGTTGGAATTCAGTAAAGACTTGTATGCTGTGACTCAAGCTGAACTGTTCGTAGCCGGCACAGATTTTCCTGCTGAAGCAGGATCACTATCAGCCAGAGATCTTCCCCCAAGTGACACGTGGATCACGCACCGCGCTGACGTCACGGAGCGTGTGACACGGAAGCAGGACGGCTTCGCTCGCTGAGCGTAGGATACCCAGACGGGAGGAACAAACTCGGCAGGATATCGTGGATGTTGCGGAAGGTCCGGCTCCAATTCTACATCCCTTTATTTCACACCATTGTGTGCTAATACATCATTTACGTCTGCAAGGGATTTTTAACCGTTGTTCTTGTTTAATTAAAAGGCAGTCTTCACTATGGGCCTCGCGCTCTCTTTTTATTTCTTTTAGCACTTGTCTGGGCCTTTGGGTTGGATCCTTTGAAGAGAGCAGTATCCTTTTTTATGGACGTTATTAGCGTGATGACATTACTAAGATATGTGCATATGATGTGTCATGTGTGGGTAATTTTTGGGGATTCGGTTTAACACAATTTATATTTGTTTTATTTGTTCACCAACATGGGCATGAGAGCTAGCTGATTTTATCATTTGAATCTGATTAGGGGCTGGCACCCCATATTACAAGTGTTGAAGTGACTTAGGAAATGTAATATCAGCATCGAGATCTTTTATGTTTTCAGACATGTGCAATATTGTTATTGTAATAGTCTGGGGACATACTCACTTGACACAGAATTGCTTGCAGGGGCAGCAGAGTAACATGCTAGTGACTTCATGGCCAGGCTTCTATTTCTTTTAATCTCCTCTCCCTGCCCTAAAACCACAAGCAAGTCAAGTTGTCTCTGTGCTTCCACGAGGTCTTTGTCTGTTAAAGTCCTATCACTAATAACTCATATCTCTCCAGCAACTCTGACAGATGAAGCTCCAGCTATTTTGCGCGTGCCTGTCTATGCTTTATCTTGGGGACATTTTTGGCCACTGCAATGGACTGTGCACCTGTTTCTCCACTATGAGCACATAGGAGTTTAAAAGCATAATAATTGTAATAATATCCCAGTGCTCACACACAGTTACACAATTGTCCACTGAAGTATTAGAAGCTGTTTAATGAACATCATGTTTAATAAAAAATTGAGCAAATGTGTTCCTGTATATATTGTGCAGTGTGTTAAATGTTTTTAATATGTATTATTATCCACATAATAATAACTGTTTGTTCTTGTATAGCGCTGCTAGTATTACGCAGAGCTTTACAGAGACATTTTGCCCCATAGAGCTTACAATCTATGTTTTTGGTGCCTGAGGCACAGGGAGATAAAGTGACTGCCCAAGGTCACACGGAGCCGACACCGCGCTTTTCTCCACAACAATTAAACTGATTGCCAAGGGATATCGTGGAGCCTCTGTAAGTGTCTCTTACCAGATCTCCTGCAGCGTTGTGTTGTCATGGCGACCTGTCGTCACATGGCGATATGCTGTCACGACAAATGTTATGTCACGTGGTGATGAGTCGCCATGACAATATCATGCTGCAATGTCATGATGCTGTGTCATGGAAGGAGGCCGGGAAAACACATATCGCCCGGGCCGATATCTGTCTCCAATCTGCCCCTGGCTTCAGGATTCAAAGTGTACCTCTTATGTCTAGTGCAGTTATTCCTATATTATATAATAATCCCCTGTACTTTAATCTGTATTCTGCTTGGTGCTGCATACTTGATTGACCCTATAAACATAATAGGAATTATTTATATAGCACCAACATTGTATTGTATTGTATCTTTATTTATATAGCGCCAAAAGTGTACTCAGCGCTTCACAAAGAATACAGTACAGGGAATTACAATTATACAATAAGTGCAGCAAAATCAGACAATAGGAAAGGAAATATGCAGTGTGCATGTATGCAGTGCTTTATAAAATTACAATACAGGCGGTCCTCGGTTATTTGCCGGAATCTGTTCCACAAACTGCCGACGGATGGTGGAGCATCGGATTGCGGATCCCATCGGCGGCGGTGAGCGTGGGATAACGCGTTCAGCGGAATGCATTATCCGGCGTTGGATAAGCCACTTCTACGGATAACGAACTGTCGTATAGCGAGGACCACCTGAACAAGGTAAATAAAGTATAGCTGATGGAGATAAGCAACATAAAACAACATAAGGAAAAGGGAGACCCAGCCCGAAGAGCTTACAATCTAAGTATACGTGAATGTGAGCCTGCAGGCTATTCATTTCATTAGTGCCATTTCATGTCACTTTTATAACCTCATGGTGTACTGTAAATGCAGAAATACAGAATGTGCATGTATTATAATGCCTCAAATCTCGATCCAATGTTAGACATTAGAACGATGGTAGGCTTAATTCAAAGTCTAACACGTAGCTTCGATAAGTGACTTAACGCTTGTTTAGTGAACTTTCCAAGCGATATTGCATGTGTAGCTATTTAGAAAGGTTCGATAACATGGCAAAATCGCTTGAAAAATGGCTTTTTAACGATCATTATCTCTCTTGCTATTTATTACAAGACATGCAGTAGCTCCACAAATTCCAAAACTCGCATTGTTTGCCTGTAACTACTATTCAAGTAGCTTCGATATGCACATCGCGGCTTAAACCCGCATATTCAGAGCTCGCCACCTAAAGGGTGGCGAGATCGGGATCCCGATGTGCATATCAAGGAGAAAAATGTATTGTTACTGCATAGGATTGAAGCTGGGGGTCTCTGGAGCTGACCCGCATTACTTTCAGCTCTGGGGACCCCCTACTTCAATCCTGTGTAATAAAACTAAATTTACAGTCCAGCTTCATTACCTTAGTGGCTAACCGCAAAGATAATGAAGGGGTTAAATAGTGGTGCTGGGTTGTTGGTGGTAGAGCTTGTAGTTGCCCCAGGGTGGGTTTCTAGGCCTCCCCGAAGGGTTGCGGGAGGGGTTAACCTCGTCATTACCTTAGTAATTACTTTCGCTATGGTAATGAAGGGGTTGACCCCTCTCAATAGCCCCCGGGATGGCCTAGTTGCCCCGGGTTGGTATTTAGACCTTCCGGGTTTGAGGATTGGACCTTGTCCCACCTCGTGACACGTCCCGTGAAGAATTGGGTGACGCCACCCGTGCGTGCACTGCGCGGAAGCACTGCAGTACTCCTGCTGGCAGTGGACCTAGGCTCCGCCCCCACACCGCCTCCCGTGGCGCAACAGAGGACACTCCAGTCTCCAATACACGGTGGCGGCGCATGACCAGAAACACAGAGGGGTTAATACGAACTCCCTTCTTTACTCCTCAGCTGGGATACACTCCGCCCCTGGCTATCAGTACTCAGTCTATGTGTGATGACTCACTGCCTGCAGCCTTCCCATTGGCTCCCTGTGCTTTATATGCTCAGCCAGGCCCTAAGCATAAGACTGAGCATAAACTTGTGTTTATGTACTAGTGCTTGCCTCAAGCATCCTGCTGCCCTGCCGTTGCTCTGTACATTCTGTTTGATATCCTGTACCTTTGACCTCAGAGTTAACACGGATCTCTACCTTCTCTGACCCCTGGACCTCGGCTACGTACACGACCATTCTGACCTCTCTACTCCTTGACCCCGGCTACGCACAACGACCATCCGACTTCTCCAATCCTATACCACGGCGAGTATTACGACTATCCTGACCTCTCTTACCCTGACCCAGCTACATGACTACGACTCTGCAATTCGGATGCGGTTGTTGGTCTAACAACCCCACCTCAGCCTTGCGGTCCCGTCCTGTTTGTGGTGAGCACCCGTTACACCGGGAGGCATTAACCCTTACAGTTAGCAGTTACAACAGCTTAAGGTAATTAAGGGGTTAACCCCTCCTTGGAAGCCTAAACACACACCCTGGGGTGACTACCCCCTTCACCCACTCTACCACCACTATAAACATTAATGTGCAAAAGTGGCAATAGCTAATAGCGCTTTTGTCCATTCCAAACAACAATACAGTGCAATAAAATGACATACAATAAAAAATACATTATTATAAAAAAATAATGATTGTCACTGTGGTCATCCATGCCCTCAATGGAGCATAGACAGCCACATTGGTAACCAATGGCCATCCTACAACTCCCCCCCTGTACCCCCCCCCCAACATATACAGTAATGGGCAATATATGGGCATATTTGGATAATAGCGCATTTGCCCATTAAAAAGAAAACATTAGCCAGTCAACATATAGTAAATAATAGTAGTACTTACCAAGGAAGAAGGCCGTCCTCGTCTTCCTCTTCCGTGGCACCAACAGTAAAATAAAAAAACTAGCTACTGGCCTGTAACCCCTTAATCACCTTAGCGGTTATTAACTGCTATGGTAATTGAGGGGTTAAACCCCCTCCCCGCTACCCTCCCTGAGGCAATTGCCCCCATCCCTCACCCCCTCTACCACCACAAATACAAAGGGGCAAAAGCACTACTAGCCAAATATGGCTAATAGCGCTTTGCCCATCTGTGTTGAAATAAATTGCACAATAAAATAAAAATTAAATTTCAATACTTTAAAAGAAATAGTAGTCAATAAACCCATTGATTGTCACTGTGATTATCTATGCCCTCAAAGGGGGCACAGATACCCACACTGACAAATAATGGGCAACTTAAAAATGTAAAAAATAATTCAATATATTACAATAAAATTAAAACAAACTTTAGCTAAAAATTGCATTGATTGTCACTGTGGTTATCTATACCACCATCAATGGGCACGGATAACCAAATTGGCAATTAATGGGTAACATTTAAAAAAAAATGCAATTAAATCAAATATAATCAATGTTTATCTTACTCTTGCCAGGATGAAGGCTTTCATCCTCCTCATCCAACTGCAGCACCAACAACACTTGACCCATGAAGCAATGATCCTCATCTTGAAGTACAGCATGATGCACAGAAGTCCACAATCCTCAGTTGCTTGAAGAGGAGTCACCGGGCCGTGGATCTTCTTTCTTTTATTCTTTCTCTTTTCAACAGGTCCAGGAAATGTTGACTCGCTGTCTTCTTCCTGTCATATGAGATGTAACCGGCCTTATATAAGGCTTGTGATGTCACATTTGACTGACAAGTAATACATCCACCAATCATATTGGTGGATATACCATGTGTCCAGGCATCAGGTTTGGCAGAGAATTACTTTTCTACCAAACTTGATCGAATCACATGGTGTATCCACCAATCCGATTGGTGGATGTACCATGTGATGCCTTCCCTTTTTGGGGGGATGTTATGTCACCTTAAAGGGAGGGAAGCATGAGAATAATAGGGCATAGATGACTACAGTGACAATCACTGGATTAAATGTACAGTACAGTGTATTTTTTTATAGTAATGTTTTTTCAAATATTTTACAGTAATGTTACTCTATTGTTTATTTGAATGGGCAAAAGTGCTATTAGCCATATTTGAGTAATAGCATTTTTGCCCATTCTTGTGTGGTGGTAGTGGTAGAGGGGGTGTGTGAAGGGGTAGTTGCCTCGTGGTGGGGGCTAACCCTTCATTACCTTAGCATCTGTAACTGCTAAGGTAAGGGATGGGTTAATCCCTCCCGGTAGGCCTAACCACCCACCCTGGGACAACTGTAACCTTCATTCATCCCCTCTACCATCAACAAACCAGGTAGTGGTGGTTAACCTCTTATTACCTTAGCAGTTAGCCGCTAAGGTAATGTCTCCGTTTTTTAATTTTAATTTAAATTACATATTATGGAAGCAGGGCAGTTTCCGCAGCTGAACCACATTAATTTCAGTTCCGGGGACCCCCTGCTTCCTGAGATACAGGCTTCTGTATGAGGTACCGATATCTGCAGCAAGTTTAATTCTCCTGCGTCACGTGACGGGATATTTAAACTTGCAGGAGATTCTGGCGCCTGTATCTCGGAAAGCAGGGAGTCCCCGAACCTGAAATTAATACGGTTCATGGCCGGAGACCGCCTGCTTCAATCCTATGTGATTTAAATTAACAACATTGCGATCGTCTGTAAGGCTGCGGCCAGGCAGGGAACGGGCACGCTGGCGCTCGTGTGCTGCGCACTGCTCGGCCAGGCGATTCGTGGCCGGCTAGTTGCGCGCTCACCTGGGGGCGCGGCCACAACCTCACAGAGCTGGTTCGCCCTCATTGAGCGAACCGCTCACGTGACGAGCTTGCAAGCGGCGAATTCAAATTTGCTTGTTCTAAGCGCCGAGAAGGCGCTTGCTCACGCTGGCCACACACATTGCCGCAATGTGTTTCATCACGGCCATCGTGGGCGCGCCCGCTCAGCGCCACCCTGGACGAGGCCTAAGAGCTGTGCAGGGAGATCGCATGGCAAGAGCTCTGAAAAAGCAACTGCAAAGTCAATCGATATGGCATTTTTTAGCAAACGGTATCTTCCAAGCGAAAAATCTTACTGAATATTGTTTTGACATGAATTTCATATGTAGAGCTAACATGTCTTACCGAGCAATATGACAGTGATCTTATCTCTCTATCGTATTCTTTGTGCTGAAATCACGACACTGCTGACTTGCAGAAGGTGTTCTCAGATGCAGCGGCCGATATCCGGCATTTTCGCGGGTTGAATTCCTTGGCACACCCGGTCATGGTGCGTGATTTCGTGACATTTTCATGCAAAGGTAGATAACAAAAGACACAGGAGGCCGAGTTGGGATTTGGATGACCCCCCTTGAAGCCTTTAGTTCAACAAAAAACAAGAAAAAGGTCTTACTCAGAAGAGCTGATGCTGTTGCCATTAGGGAGGAGTTAACCGAGGGATTGGCTGTTATGCCGTACTTAAACGCGTGAGTGACCTCAGACGTGACCTTCTGACGAAGCACGTTGTTGCGAAATGCGTAGCAGTCACTCTACGCGTTTGCTGATTGGCCGGGGCAGAGGCAGAGACCAGGAAGCTCACGCTGTGGTATCATCTCCGCAACTGGTGCGGTCCGGACACTTGGCGTCAGTTGCAGTTCCAGCTCGCGCATCCCTGGTGAGTGCCCGTCTCCCCCCTTCAGCGGTTTGCCTGGCATTAGTGCTTACACCTTCTGACACTACTTAGCCTTCAGGGTGGTTTTCTGTGTGACCTACTAGTCTTTTCATGTTAGTATCTGTATTGTGATTTGTGCATGTGCACGCTGGTGTCTTATAGCGGGCTTTGTACCGCTTGTCTTGCGTGTGTGGTCTGTGGTAGACCCCCCTTTATTATTACTAATAAATACTCTTGACTCTTTAATTGTTCAATTCTTGGGGATACACGCTTTTTACATTACTTTTAATATAGCTGTTCAGTAACCTCTGGTGCGCTTTGTGTGTATCTGTTTTTATCTTAGCAAAGCTACCTGAACAGGCCCCTAAATCTCATAGTTGTCTTCTATGAAAATGATTATTCCTTGAATCCTACGAAGATTAAACTTGATGATTTATTTGAATAGGAGGCGATAGTATCCTTTGAATTTTCCCATATGTTTTGAATCATAATAGTATTTCAAACAGGAAGGCTGCGTAATATTGTGATGTAAAAAGTTGTACTGTCAGATCTAAGACAGGGTAGTGGCCAAGCTCTGAACACACTCAATTTCCCCTACATTTAAATCCAAACACCAGTCTTAGAGAATAAAAGTAGTATTTGGATTGAATTCTTTTCTGGAGCTGAGAATAAAGATTATATAAATAGGTTGGGAAAAGCCCGGATATTTTCAGCAGATGGGTATCTGCCATTTTCTCTTGACTGCTGCAATTTAGGGATTTAAATATACCCATTTTTACGGATTAGTTTAAAAAAAACATTTAAAGAAGATTCTTAAAACATTTGACGTGGTTTTTTATTTAAAGCTTATGGGCTTTAACATATTGCAGAAAAATGTCTACCGGTCACAAATCAGAACAACCTGGCATTGACAATGTATAATTTTCTAGTGAAATGTCCAAAAAGAAGTCAAAGTTATTTACTTTCCTACTTGCCTAATAAGTAAAGGCTGCATTTAGCTAGCAGAAAAGAATACAATTTGTCTAAAGTTTGGCTAGGGCCGTTTCCTTCATTGCCAGATATTTATATCTTTCAGGGCGATTCTCACACAATCCCCTTTTCGTGACCAGGTTTCAAAAAGCAGTGTTGGCATTTTGAAGGTGTCATTATCTCATGATAGCGCACGCTAATTAACACAGTATTTAGCAAGGCGATTAATATATTTCAATCAGTTTTTACTAAATGGCAAGTGTTTATTTTAAAAGAAAATTTATCATCGAGTATGTGGAAAGGGAAGAACGTGCACATTAAATAATAGTCATCCGCTGTGGTTAAATCGGGAAAATAGTGCTGTTATTTCACTTCTTATTAAAGCTGCAGTTCAGTCAATATCCTGCATGTGTGTTTTTTTAATAAATCAGTTCTGTAGTAAGAAAAAATACTTTTAGCATTTTCTGTTTTTAAAAAAACAACTTTGAAAGACCAATTTTCTTGTATTCTATTTTAACAGCCATTTGCTAAGGCACTGCCCCTTCATGTCCTGTCACAAGCCCTGGCACACCCCTTTGTCAGCCCTGCCCTCCCTCTAGCACATGTCAGTGCAGGAGTGCTCATGAATATTCATGAGCTTCCACTGACGGACTAAAGCAGAATATAAACAGATCCCTTCACTAATTATGTCACCAAATTTCGCCTATCAATACATGGAGAACGAATTGACCTGCAGCTATACAGTTCTTTAGGTAATTAGAGATTGCACACATGAAACTATTGAAGTAAAAAAATAAATTAAAAAAAAAAAAAAAGATTGAACTGCAGCTTTAAGTTTGCGCTTAGCTATTTGTGGCTATGTTATATACATTTTGCTCTTTTTTCAGGAGCTGCATAGTTTCCAAAATTCAACAAGTTTACAAACTTGTGCAACGGTTTCACCTACTGTATCTAGTTATGGCATAATGTAAGCTATATAAATTATGATATGGCACGATAACAGTTACCTCTCCTTTAGTAACTAACCTCCATAATGCATGCATTAAAGTATTTTGGTGTCTGAACTAATGATATTATCTGTCTAATCCGTATGGTGTAACATAAACGCCGGCAATGTTTTTTAACAAATTAAATTATTTTAAATAATTAATTAGATTCAATTAGATGTGCTGTGAGACTGAAGGCAGACTTTCTGTAACATATATGAAACAGAGTCGCTGGAATAAAATAAGTTAGAACAGTGATTGAACTTTAATTCTCTCAAGGCCCCCCATAATCACAGTGCTAAGTGCTGAGGAACCCACACAACCGGCCAGAAAGTCACAGAAGACACAGGACAGACAGAGTCATAGGAGAAAGGAGAGAGGCACAGTACAGAAGTCGCAGGACATAGACAGACAGAATCACAGAAGACACAGGACACACACAGACACAGAAAACACACACATCAGCAATGAACAAATACAAACAGGCACCAAGCCTCGCCTCTCTCCAGCCCATGTGGCTTCCTCCTCTGCTCTGCCCCCATCATCCAAATTGGCTGCATTTGGCTGCGTCCAGGGTGACGCTGAGCTCGCGCCTCACTCCCTGCCTGGCCGCAGCCTTAGCCGCGTCCATAGTCGGTGCGATGGTTAGGGTTGCAGGTGTCCGGTTTTTGAACCGGACAGCCTGGTATTTTGCCCCCATGGCCGGTTTGTGAGGATCAGCGTGAGGCCCTGCCCCATCAAGCATCTCGCAACAAACGTCAGCCACAACCTGCACCCAGGCGCTGCGTTACTAGAAGGGGATACACTGCAGGGATTGTCTCGAGGCTCCGCCCCCGTGACGCGTCCCGCAACATCACAAGTGACGCTCATCAGCCGCAACCTCCACGCAGGCACTGCGCCGCTAGGAAGAGGAACCACAGGGACCGACTCCAGGCTCCGCTTCCGTGACGACATGGGCAACGCACAGCGCGGTCGGACTACGCGCAGACGTTGTGCGGACACAGGCACTCAAGGGGTTAAATCAATCCATTATTCCACAGCTGCTACTGACTCCTCCAGTGCCTTTTGGTACACAGCATACCTATGATGCTCACTCCCTGCAGCATCCCCATTGGCTCTCTGTGCTTTATATGCTCAGCCAGCCCCTTGGCAAATTGGCTGAGCATAAACTTGTTTTCATTTGTGTGCTTACCTCCAGCCTCCTGTTGCCTTGTCTTGTTTCACTCCTTCTATTTTGACCTCAGCTTGCACCCAGACTCCTGACTTCTCTGACCCCTGGACCGTGGCTACGGACAGAACTATTCTACTCTTTCTACCCTTGGGCCCCGGCACCGCATCAACGACTATCCAATCTCTCCACTCCTTGACTCCGGCAAGTACCTCGACCAATCTAACCTCTCCTACCCTGGCCCGGCTACACGACTACCACTCTGCACTCCGGACGTGTCTGCTCGGTTGTTGGTCAGTGGCTATCAATACACCCACCTCAGCCTCGCGGCCCCGTCTAGTTTGTGGTGAGCACTCCATGACAAGTTTAAAATGAAAGGTAATACCGGACATATATGTGTCCGGTATTACCACTCTCTTCGAACACAGGGTGGCTGCGGGTGGGCCGGCGGCTGGTCAGAGCAGTTGCCGCCATGCCCGGCTCTCCCCCGCTTCAGGCTTCTCTCTCCATGTCTCCACACGCCGGGTCCTCTGACGTCAGCACCGGAAGTCAGCTGGGCTTCCGGTGCGCGCTGGCGTGAGCGGGAGGCCCGGTGTGCGTCAGCCTCAGACACCTCGGCGTGGGACAGACGGAGAGAGAAGTCTGCAGCGGGGGAGAGCCATGCATGGCGGAAACTGCTCTGTCCGGCCGCGGGCCCCCCCACATCCCTCCGCATCCAAGTTTTATATGTATTCAGGGGGCGTGGGGGCATGTTTTCTATGTATTGGGGGGGGTCGCATCTTTTACCATTGTGTTCAGTATTTTTGGACAAGCCACCTGGCAACCCTAGCAATGGCGCGAGTGACGTCGCGTGCCCCACAAACAAAAGGCCGTACTTCAATGAGGACAGCCATTGAGCGCAAAGGGCGGCTGATTTTTCGCGAGACAAATTTTTTAAATTTTGTCTCCCAATGGCCGGGTCACGCGCGCAGTTCAGCCATTGAGGGCGAACCGCTCACGTGACGTCACGGGTACACCTCTGGCACGCCCTTGCCACGCCTCCCTGTCGCACACTCTACAGGCCACGGATCGCTTCACGTACATGCGCGTGTGCGTACTATATCCGAGGCCGCGCCCAACAGCGGCTAATCAGGATGGAGGAAACTGCCTGCCCACTTTCTCCCTGCACTGGGAGAATGGGGAACCCTTTTTATCCACTCACGGAACCCCAGGGCAGTACAGCGGAACCCTAAGTTAGAGCAGTGGAACCACGGTTGGGAAACACTGGGTTAGAAGAGAGAGAAAATGTGAGTCGTCCACATTTATTTGTGAGCACAGTTCAAATGTAAACATGGTCCATCCTTAAAGTGCATAAAGTGTGTGTGTGTGTGTGTGTGTGTGTGTGTGTGTGTGTGTGTGTGTGTGTGTGTGTGTGTGTGTGTGTGTGTGTGTGTGTGTGTGTGTGTGTTATTGCACTTGTTAAATGCAATGAAATGTACATTTTAAAGAGTGCATCCCTTAAATCTGGAAAGCCCCATTGACCGTAAAGATTTGTAAATAGTTTCAAATGATACATTATATGATTAATCAGGCTCTTTATTTATGCTGAGGTTTTTTTTAACGTTGTACAAATGGTTGTTTAAGTTATTATTGATGTGTTAAATATGTGAAGATTTGAGCTGGGCATTAGGTAGCCTGTCTGTAATCCTTTTTTACCTTTAAATGAATGCCATGTGCTTTATCTTTATGAAGTCAAATGTATTCAACCAGCTATCATCATACATTTATTGAGGAAATTCTACATTAAGACAGCTTAAGAGCTACAGCACAGAGCTGCACCTGTTATATTACATTCGAAGGGGCAGCCTGTCTCAACAGACATGTCAGCTTGTTGTAGAGCATCTAAACCACAGAATAACTGGCTGCTTCACACACTAATAAAGTTATTAATGGCATAGGATCAGCTTCTGTGTATTAGAAATCAGATAACTTAATTTCCCTCATTCATTATCAGGTCCTCCCACGCTGCCTGCAACCCCCCACTGATCACACCAATCACTCTATTTATTAAAGAGTAGGCTCTACCTATTCAAGGTTGTTATGTTAGAGAAGAGCACCCCAGAACCGCTTATCCCTTCTTTTTCTGTGGCTTTCTGTCCAAGCATCTTAAACCAGCTGACTCCGCATGCAACAAGAGACAGGATGGGTGAGCAGAGTAAACACGCCATCCCAGCCCCAGATAACACATGCTTAAATATCTATCTATAAGAATGTCGCCACAAGGACAGCTGAAGGTCATCGAGATCCAAGGAAAAGCTGTAATTGCTAACATAGATACCTTCTTGTAGTTTATTTAGATAATAATCCCCTCAGAACAGGGCATGACTGGCCAATAATGCCCTGGCTGGAAGAGTTGAAGGCCCGAGGCGAAGACAAGGGACTTTAACCCAGCCAGGGCATTATTGGCCAGTCATGCCCTGTTCTGAGGGGATTATTACTATTATATGTAGCACTGTAAGAAATAGGGCTATAGTTCTTTCCTCCTCCTGGTATAAGCCCTGGTAAGGGCAGGCTGCCAGGAGTTATCATGGGTTTCCCCCACTTCAAGCCCTGCCCTGAGTGGTGGAGGTATGCCACCTGACCCTGTGTCAAGGCAAGAGGCACAGGGGCGGGGCCTGCTGAAATCATTAAGAGCAGGGCACTTCCTATTTAGAGTTAGTACAAGTCAGTCAAAGAGTTAGTCCAAAGTCTGGAGAGAGTGTGGCACTGGCTGGTCCAGTGTGACAGTTAGTGAGTTTACAGTTGGAGAAGGAGAAGCCAGCAGCCTCTGTGTAGAGCTGCTGGAATTATAGCAGTGAGGTGGACCACTGCCTCTCACCCTGTCTAGGGAGTGAGGGAAGAGCTAGCCCCACCCTGGGTGCCCTTGGCTCAGGGTGGTGGCAGGGGAAGATACCATCCTGAAGAAGAGCAGTCTAGATGGAGTATACAACTTGTATCTGACTGGTGATTGTGCTGCTGTTGCTGATCTTGCTGCTGTGAGAATAAAGAGCTGCTGCTGCTATTTAAAGAGACAATCGTGTGATACTGGAATCTCTCATCCCTGTGTGGGAATATACTCTATAAGGATTCCACCCCTCATTCCTGGGGCTTACTAGAGATGGAGGCGCTGCACCACTAGATGGGAACGAAGGCATCCACTCCAGAAACTTGTTCCTTTCATCCCCCATACTATCGCGGGAGACTCAGGCCCTCCTGTTGCCAGCAGGTATGCACCACACTAAGACATGTAGCCAGACCCTAGTACAGCGTAGGGGGCCGATCTGCAATTGCCCCGGGGTCCATGCCTTACCTATAGGTGTAGCCCTGTTCCCCCCTTCTCTGGCAGATTCTACAGTCTACCTAGTAGTGTCATGGTGCATACCTGTTTGGTGCAGGATATCTTGAGCTGCCGTGTTGTTATAGGGAGAACAGGACAGGCTTTTGGGTTCTGTTATTGAAGTTCTTCTCATGGTACTCAGCGGCTCCAGGGCAGTGGTGGGATTCTGTCGGTTCACACCGGTTTGGGAGAACCGGAACCTAAAATTTTCTTAGTTCCTAGAACCGGTGCCCAGCCCTCCCTACCCCCACAGAACTCTGCACTGTGTCCTGCTGCTACTAAGCTGTGCAGTACCCCATGTGGAGAAGCAATCAGCCGGAGCCCTGCTCTAACACTTCCTGCATCTTCAGGCACCAGGTCAGGGGAGGAGAGGGGGGGGAGGTCAAGGGGGTGGGTATGGAAGCCCAGAGCATGCACAAGCTGAGGGAGCCTGGCATCACTCCAGCAAGCCTGGAAGAAGGAGAAAACCTGTCTGCTGCTGCTCCATTGTGTTTCTGACTACAAGGTAAGTGATGCAGTCCCCCCCACACCACACAAAGCAGGCAGAATTTTTTTTAACTTTCAGCACTTTTGGACATTTTATTACACTTTTTTATTACACTGTGACTGCTGGAACTGGGCCCCCCTGGTCTCTATCTGCCCTCCCTGATCTCTCTCTGCCCCCCCCCCCCTGGTCTCTCTGTCCCTCCCTGGTCTCTCTGCTCCCCCTGGTCTCTCTGCCCTCCCTGATCTCTCTCTGCCCCCCCCTGGTCTCTCTCTGCCCCCCCCCCTGGTCTCTCTCTGTACCTCCCCCCCTGGTCTCTCTCTGCCCCCCCACCGTGTCTCTCTCTGTACCTCCCCCCCTGGTCTCTCTCTGCCCCCCCTGGTCTCTCTCTGCCCCCCCCCTGGTCTCTCTCTGCCCCCCCTCTCTGCCCCTCCTGGTCTCTCTCTCCGCCCCCCCCCTGTCTCTCTCTGCCCCCTCTCTGCCCCTCCTGGTCTCTCTGTCCCTCCTGGTCTCTCTCTGCCTCTCTGGTCTCTCTCTGTCTCTCTGGTCTCTCTCTGCCTCTCTGGTCTCTCTCTGCTCTGGACAAAAGAAACAGTATAATGACAATCGTAGCGATATGGAAATATTTTAACAAAGGCAAATAAATAATTTATTTCAATCAAATATTGTTGTTTTTCATTTTTCACTATAAAAGGGGGGTATGGTCTCCCTCTCTCTTCCCCCCGTCTCTCTCCCCCCTCCGTCTATCCCTCTTCCCCCCTGTCTCTCTCCCCTCCGTCTCTCTCCCCCTTCCCCCCTCCGTCTCTCTCCCCCTTCCCCCCTGCGTCTCTCTCCCTCTTCCCCCCACCCATCTCGCTCCCTCTTCCCCCCACCCATCTCTCTCCCTCTTCCCCCCCACCCATCTCTCTTCCTCTTCCCCCTGTCCCTCTCCCTCTTCCCCCGTCTCTCTTCCTCTTCCCCCCGTCTCTCTCCCTCTTCCCCCCGTCTCTCTCCCTCTTCCGCCCGTCTCTCTCCCTCTTCCCCCTGTCTCTCTCCCTCTTCCCCCTGTCTCTCTTCCTCTTCCCCGTCTCTCTCCCTCTTCCCCCCGTCTCTCTCCCTTTTCCCCCTGTCTCTCTCCCTCTTCCCCCGTCTCTCTCCCTTTTCCCCCCGTCTCTCTCCCTTTTCCCCCCGTCTCTCCCTCTTCCCCCCATCTCTCTTCTTCTTCCCCCCGTCTCTCACCCTCTTCCCCCCCGTGTCTCTCCCTCTTCCCCCCGTGTCTCTCCCTCTTCCCCCCTGTCTCTCTCCCTCTTCCCCCGTCTCTCTCCCTCTTCCCCCCCTCTCTCCCTCTTCCCCCCCGTCTCTCTCCCTCTTCCCCCGTCTCTCTCCCTCTTCCCCCCGTCTCTCTCCCTCTTCCCCCCGTCTCTCTCCCACTTCCCCCGTCTCTCTCCCTCTTCCCCCGTCTCTCTCCCTCTTCCCCCTCGTCTCTCTTCCTCTTCCCCAGTCTCTCTTCCTCTTCCCCCCGTCTCTCTCCCTTTTCCCCCGTCTCTCTCCCTCTTCCCCCCGTCTCTCTCCCTCTTCCCCCGTCTCTCTCCCTCTTCCCTCCATCTCTCTCCTTCCCCCCGTCTCTCTCCCTCTTTCCCCCGTCTCTCTTCCTCTTCCCCCCGTCTCTCTCCCTCTTCCCCCGTCTCTCTCCCTCTTCCCCCCGTCTCTCTCCCTCTTCCCCCGTCTCTCTCCCGTTCCCCCACCTCTATCTCTCCCCCCCTGTTTCTCTTTTTCCCCCCCCCTTGTTTCTCGTCTGCCCCCTCCCCCCCCCCCTGGTGAGAGAGAACCTGTTGCTAAAAATTTTGAATCCCACCACTGCTACAGGGTATTTCGGAGATCAGCTCCCACCACTGCATACTTATTCCACTCTGCCCAGGAACTGACATTCAGGCAGGTGAAAAGTGAACAAGGATCTTTATTGTGCATCATGATAGACAGCCACTGCAATACCTCCAGCAGTGCTGTATGGTCTCTGTAGTCCCAGACTTCTAGAGGGTGCCTACCCCGATAGACATAAACAGCCCCCTCTACACCCAGAAAACACACACAAAACAGACTCTGCTGCCCCACAAAACCTCTGTCCGTTCCCCCCCATTCCACCTCTCTCTGTTCCCCCCCCCCTTCAACCTCTCTCCACTCACCTATTCTGCCTCTCTCCCCATTCACTGTGTATTTTGTCACATTGGATGTTGCTCTGGACTTCTTTGTTTCTTGTTTTATACAATTAGCCACGCCCAGCAGCACTCCTTTTGACACTTATATACATATATATTTTGTGGTAATTTGGGGGGGTTTCTGAGAGCTTGCTGGGTATCTATTTGTTTGTTCTCTCTCCCCATTGGTCAGAGCAGGATCATGTGACCCTTCTCTCCGCTCCAAAGTCAAACTCTTTTGTCTCGCCAAGCCCCAAGCTTGGGAGAGCGCGGACGGGAGGATTACCATTCACACAGGTAACCGCGCCAAGCTCCAAGCGCCACCAGCGGGGACACGGCCTAAGAGCTGATCTCATTCACATAGAGTGAGAACTGAAAGCTGATTGGCTGCAAAACTTGGCAGGGCTATTACTTATTGGTTAAAATTCCAGACATTATCCAATCAGAGAGCAGGGATTTCAATAATGCCCGGAATTTAACAGCTTTAGCCTATAATACTCCTTATTGGTCGGCACAATGTATCGAAAATTGTGAGGCGAAGAATAAAGTCAGCAGGAGAGTACTCCATGTTATTTCTTGACACTAAAGGGATTAATGTTACGATGCGCGGAACACGCCCCCTGCGGTGTGTTCCTTCCTTACCTGTTTAATTTCTGATCGCCGTCCTCTAGCTGCGAGTCAAGATCCTGTGTCTTTAAGTATTCTGAAGCTTCTTACGCCATCTTGCTTTCTGTCAATTCCTGCCCTCTTCCTCCTGACAGGAAGTAAGCCCCTCTCTGACTTTCTCATTGCTATTAGTCATTTGCTGCCTGCCCTGGTTCCTGCTAGTACTACCATTGCATGCTGTTCCTGCCTGGACCTCCTTGGGACCTTTACTCATCTCCTTTGGATTCCGGAAGACTGGGACAGTCACTCATTTACTACTGAGGTTAGTTTACCGTTGGGTAGTGTAGGACCTGCTGAGTAGGGTTTACCTTGACGTGGTAGCAGCCTTATAGTCCTTTGGCCAAAGGATTAAACTAAGAACCCTTACGTAGTATTTAGTTTTGCTGCACTCTGCTGTTTCTGGCACTATGCCTTTAAGGAGGCTGGACGTCCTCCAAGAAGCAATTCTGTTGTTACCTTGTGCTCTGGACTCTACCTCCCCTGCTCCTCTCTAGTTCTCGTTATTAGTACCTGAGTATCCTGAGGCCTGCTGCTACTCTCCATGCAGGGGCCTGCGTTCCTGATTTCCTGAGGCCTGCTGCTACTCTCCATGCAGGGGCCTGCGTTCCTGATTTCCTGAGGCCTGCTGCTACCCTCCACGCAGAGGCCTGTGTCACCATGTTTCCAGAGACCTGCTGCTACTCTCCACGCAGAGGTCAGTACTGCTACTCCCCACGCTAAGGCCTGTGTTCCTGAGTTCTTAAGGTCTGCTGCTATTCTCCACGCAGAGGCCTGTTCCAAACTCCTGTGCTGAAGCGTTGGCTTTCCCCCGCGTTGATGCCTGAGAACACGTGCATCCCCGCTCTGCTGCCAGAGCATGCGCACACATGCAGCTGGACCCGTCGTATCTCTGAGCTTGGCTCCTCACCTCCGGACGCGTTGCGCATTTTCCTGCGCACGGCACGGTTACGTGCGCCGATCCCCAGCTGCGCGGCAACTCACTCCCTTTCGTCTCTCCTGCGGATTCCCCACCTCGCTATCGGGTCCCCTTCCTTTCTCTGCACTTGTGTGTAGGAGCACAACCGTAACAATTAACACATTCTACCAGAAGATCTGGAAATGGATTACAAAGCGGTGCGCTGGGACTTCGTTACAGCAGAAAATGGATTGAGGCTGGGATAATGTTATGAAGAAACGCGTGCGCGATCGATAGCAACAAATAATTATGCTCAATGCTTACAAATGTTATTTCATTGTTTGCATATAACAGTCCTGATCATCATTTTTATTTTGCAGTTTATTTTTATTTTTTTAATTAACTTTTTATTTTCTTGCCCTTTTTAAAGTGCTGTTTTTATTTTATTTTTTTAAATCGGATGCTGTGTTCAGGAGATATAAACACTTGAAATATTAAGTGCCCAGGAGGTTAAAATGTAGTTCTCCGGAAAGCATAGTGCAGTCGAAAGGTTACAATGATTTTTAACAGAGGTCAGAGGTCATGCACAAGGGGGGCAAGATACTAACATTATATCATTGTGCACATATAGGCTTCTGGAGGGATTGGTGCTTTAAAAAGCTGCAGACCAAGCAATATTCTACATCTGTGTTTTTAAAAAAACATCAGTTCTGTACTTTGGGAAAATACATGTAGCATTTCTTTTTAAAATAACTCTGAATTACATTTTTAATGTATTATAATGTGACAAAAGTTTTTTGTTTCTATAGCAACCATTTACAAAGACACATCCCCTTCCTCTTCGGAAACAGGCTCTGGCACACCCCTTTTTGGGTCCTGCCCTCTCTTTAGCAGTGCACCAATTGTATCTAGTGACTGCCTGGTCACATCTTCGGTCCTCTTCTGCTGCACTGACAGCCATTTAGTGAGCCCCCAAGCCAAATCTTCGCCAACCAGTCACAAGCGAACGGAACGATCGGCAACTTAGCTAATTACTTATCAATGTGTAGATTGTATTGATGCACATATTAAAGGGAGAAAATAATAAAATAAAAAAGGCATCTTGGACTGCTGCACTAATTGTATCTTACTATGAATAATTCAGTTCCAGTTCTAAACCAGCCTCTTCGATCTTTTGGATGGATATCAGTTCTCAATCACAGCTGGTTTCAATAGACACATGAGGATACGTTCAGATCCCTGTTTCTTCTTGGTGTTGTTGGTTTATGTTGAAAGCACAGTACACCAAATTATAATCCCACATGTTTTAGTATCTTACTTATTACTGGTTACAATATACTGCACCGACACACTTTATTCGAGCAAATACCCAGTATGTACCTGGCAGATACCTGGAATGCGCCGCTCCTCACCTCTGACAAGCCCCGTTGCATTTGCCTTCCCAGCCTGGGTTCATGCCTGGCTGACGGGCGGCTGATCTGTTAAATGATAATGATTAGGATTTAATAGGCTGCAATGCTTCGCGTGTCTACCAGATGGCATAAATTCATGAATTGTAATGCAGTATATATATATATACTGTGCAGTATTGCAGCCAGCGGGAATAAAATGCTTCAATCCCTGCCTAGAAAATACCTCAATGCACTCGGGCAGAAAACAGTCACAAACCTCAATACACCCGGGTATACCCGAATTCGTGGGACTAGCCGAGCTCGAATAAAGTGTGTCGCCAGTGTAGGACATCAAAAGAATTTAAAAAGGCAATCCAAGAAGGCGGATTTAAATAAAAAAATGTTTTATAGGGTTGAAGCAGGGGATCTCCTGAGCTGAACCCTGTTCATTTCTGCTCCGGTAAGCCCCCGCTTCCACAGATACTTATCTGCGAATTAGGTGCCAGTAGCTGCTCTCTTCGGCTACCAGGGTTCACAATATGTCCGCTCTTCAGATATTTCCCAGCCTGCTGCCCAATAGGAAGCAGTGACGTCATCGGTGCAGCTTCCTATTGGCCCATGTGACGCGGGAGCTGGAAACTTGAAAGCCAAGCTTGCTGAGCTGGACTAGCTCCCGACACCAACTTCGGAGGCAAGTAACTCCGGAAGTAAGGGGTCCCCTGAGCTGAAATTAATGGGTTCAGCTCCGGAGGGAACAAAAATCACTGTCTTGGATTTCTCCTTTTAATATTAGCAGGGACGGCTTAAAAATGGACTGAGAACCAGGGTTGGGGTGGAAATCAAAGGTGTCAACTGGAACTTGAAGAGGTTCTTATTCCATTTTTACTGTGCTCTATGTTTTGAGTGACATCACTTTGGGAATAGAAAAATCCTGCGAGAGGTGAGCGGAGCACAGCAGAGCAAATGCAGAGATTTTTACTTACCCACTACCATGATGTCGATCATGCAATAAAGGACTTTTATTTACCTTGGTGTATAGCCCCTGCATTTGCTCTGCTGTGCTCCGCTCACCTCTCGCAGGATTTTTCAATTTGTCTACTACTAGCGTGATGCACGCCAAAGGAATAGCCGATATCTTCTAACCGTGAGTACCCCAGTCCGCTCACCTGCGCTCTGGGGCTTATGTTCCTTGTACCCATACACTTCCTAGGGGGGCATTAAACTGTTCTTAGGTAATCAGATATTTTTCACTGATCTTACCGGTAGACACAGGTCCCGCCCGTTTCAGAGAGGAAGGGGTCAACTCTATGGAACACACGGCACTTATGTCTGAGAAGACGGCTTCTACAATTTGTTATTTCTTATGATATATAATATATACCTACCTCTAAAAGGAATACCACATAGCTGAGCACGGTACTGGGGATTTCTTTCCCTATTTTTCACTCACTTTGGGAATATACAGAGAGAATAGATCCCTGATAAACTGACCTCCATAACCTTGATTTCTACATCATTTTCACCCAGCAGTTTCTTCTGCTAGTCCGCACTGAGAGAATTATACAAATGATATAAATATGTGCCCTGTTAGACCAACATGACAAGAATATGCAGATATTATTGTAGGTTTCTTACTATAAGCCACCTTTAAGGTCTTAAAAACTCAGGAGCAGCTGCATCCCTGTATAGTTAAGATTATATATAAAATATCTATTCTCAAGCGTCTCTTTTTTTATATTATTTGTATTAAAAGGCGTCAGTAAATATATATCATATATCATATATATCATATATATATCAATGGCTGTACGTCAAATATAATGTTTCCTTTTCCCCTCTTTTCCATTTAACACTTTTCAATAAATTTTTAAGCAAAAACAAGTTCTTCAAACAGAATACAATACCTGGGAGTTGACGTTTCTCTTTCCTTGTGGATTGCAGCGTATTTAACAATACTTAAACTTAATCATTATAGTTAAGCTTCTTAACACATGATATTTTCGCAATCAGTAATTTGAAAGTTTTTGATGGTCCAGTGGGAAATATTATTGACCTTAAAGGAAACCAATTTCTTCAGAGACGTATTGAATCACATGTTGAACTGTAATGTTTATTTTATATATAATCGATATGTTGTGTCTGTGTGTAATGACTCGTGTAATTGGAAATCACCTTCTGATAGGATACTTTTCAAATGTTCAAATCTTTACGTAGAATTTGCTGTTACTATAAATGAACCCCTTTTTTCCAACAAGATGTTGCAGCCATGTTAGACAGAGACAGTCCTGCCACAGGCTGTGATAACTTTTATTGCATCTAGGGCTGCCACATTTAAGTTTTTAGATTACGTGACGCCAAAATCCGTATGAAACGCTGAGTAACGCCTATAGGCAGTGTTCGACAAACCTATACATTTGCTCGCCCCGGGCGAGTGGATTTAACCCCCGGGCGAGTAAATATTGGCCCAAGCAGCACACGTTTGGTACTAGGTGGCGAGTAGATTTTTTTGTGTGGCGAGTAGATTTTTTGGTGATTTGTCAACCACTGCCTATAGGGATTGGGGTCATGGTATTATGAGATGACCAGATAATTTAGTAAGGGCACATCTATCGGAAAAGGTAACTCTATTATGTTTTTATGACTGAGTTCATTACAGTAATTATAAGTTCAGGCATCTCACGTCAAGGTGCTAAAATACGGGACAATTATGCCTTCCGACAGACCTTTCAGCAACAACGGGACAAGTCAATGAAATAAGGGATAATCCCGTAAATATCGATATATGAATATTCTTAATATGCGTTTTTATATAACTACAGCAATGTCATTTGAACAAATGTGTCCCACTTGTGACCAGTTCTGGAAAAAGATGGTGTTTAAAGGAGCAGTTCCACCTGCAGAGATGAACAACAATCATTTAACCTCTGGGGACCCCTGGTTTCTGAAATGCGCACCGGGGAAGATGCCACCATAGCATCCCCTCCAAGGTGAACAACATGGGGTTTATGTGGTTCAACAAGAAGTCGCAATGTCATCTGGTGGCATCTTCCCGGGTACCTATCTCTGGAACAATGGGGTTCCCAGAGCTGAAATAAACACGGTTCTGAAAAAGGAGGTGCCAAAGATGGACTGCTGATTTACAGAAGCAATCCAGCGGTATTGTTTTCTTTAATTTATTTTTACATTTCTTTACATAGGATTGAAGCAGGGGGTCTCTGGAGCTGAACCCCGTTCATTTCAGCTCCGGGGACCCCCTGCTTCCTGAGATACTTACCTCCGAAAAGGGTGTGCCAGTAGTCGATCCGCTCAGCTAGCAGGGTTCATGTAATGGCGGCATTTCATAGCTTCTTCCTCCGGCGGGCTAATAGGAAGCCGTGACATCATCAGGTTCGGCTTCCTATTGGTCCGTGTGATGCGGGAGCTTTAAACTATTTCCGCAAAGCTTAAAGCTCCCGCATCACATGGGCCAATTATAGGCCGCACCGGATGATATCACGGCTTCCTATTGGCCCGCAGGGCGCGGGAGCTCTGAAAATCCACCATAACATTAACCTCGGCTAGCAAGCCGGAGTGGCTACTGGAACACCCTTTCGGAGGTAAGTATCTCTGGAAGCAGGGGGCCCCCGGAGCTGAAATGAATGGGGTTCAGCTCCAAAAAACGCTGCTTAAAAAAATGGCTCGCTTGGATTGCCGCTTTAATATTAGTATAAAATGTCACCATCAATAGACGATAAATGTTGAAACCTTGTAATATATTCACAATTTTACATGAATAATTAACACACTGACTGCCGGAGCCACCAGGTATGCAATGCATAATAATGCATGAACGTTCCCCCCATAACATACCACAACACAACCCATATTGGTATTGAAGAACCCTGTATCCCCTGTGCCCAGTAATCCTTTATTGAAACATGAGAAAGAAACAACAGCTGCATAGAATAAATAACCCATTTTAATTTATGCTAGTGTCATCCATTTGGTCACTGCTTCGTTTGAAGTGATCTCGCGGTGCAAATTACCTATGCTGCTTTTGTGATTATTCAACATATTTGCACTATAAATGTTTGGTGCAACATGCGTGATTGATGAAAGTCAATGTTGACATAATCATATTATACAATTCATCATATAATCAGTTTATATTTGCCTATCTGGCAAGCAGATAGTTCAAGTAGAGTTTACAACACAACACAGAGGGTTTATCATGCAGATTGTTTCCAACTGGTGCCATGTACCCCAACAAAAATCAGCATTCCTTTCCCTAGTGCAGAGAGGGCCAACTCCAGTCCTCAAGAGCCACCAACAGGCCAGGTTTTCAGGATATCCCTGCTTCAGCACAGGTGGCTGATGACTGAGCTACTAATTGAGACACCTGTGCTGCAGCAGGGATATCCCTAATACCTGGCCTGTTGGTGGCCCTTGAGGACTGGAGTTGGCCGCCCCTGTCCTAGTGTTTGCTGAAAATGTATGTAACAGGTTATTCCCATAATACCTTTCTTTCCTCACATATTTTATCTGTTATGTAAGTCCTGTTAACTCCAGGCAGTAACTGGTTAATCTAATGGCCAGTGACCCCCCCTTTTGCTAAGAAGTGTTGTGGTGGGAGCTGACGTCCTGCACCCCAGGAGCCCATCACAGCTGGAGGCGCTGAAGCACTGACGATCAAAAGAACCAGAGAACCTCAAAAGCCTGTCCTGTTGCCCCTTACCATTGCGGCTATACTCAGCTCTCCTGAACCAGCAGGTATGCCTCAGCACCACACTAACATTAGTAACATTTACAGCAGTGGATCTCCCAGCAGGCAGGTTTATCCTAATTCATTTCCCCATCCAGAATCCTTGTCTGCCGCTTAACCACTGTGTGACGTGATAATAGCCGGACAGAAGCAGGTTCGGGTACCTGTGGAACACATGTAGGCACACTAATGGTTATTTTACCTTTGCTGCATTACCTCAGAAATGGCAGTTTTGATGATACTGAAAAGGAAAACAGTTAATAACATTGATACATCTCACTATTGAGAGTATCCTGCCCTAACTCCACCTATTGTAAACGCACACCACAGAGATATTACTGAGGGATCGCAACACACTGCAGCTGCTCTAATACTCCCAGTGTCACAAATAACATCACAAATAACAGATAACTTCAGCCCCTTTAAAGTAAGGATACGCTAATCATTTTCATTTGTAGAGCTACATAACTGTGCACATGTATTATTTACGTTTTAATATGTAAGACTAAAAATGCACAACATGCATTTCAAACTTTCTGAAAATATAGAGATTAAGTAAGCAAACACAAGGAGACTAGACATCAACAGATTCCCTGTAGCAGCACAAGGCTAACAGATGCCATTGGCATAGCCTCAGTCAGTTCTATTTTGCATCCTCTCAATTGGAATACATCATACATGGCACAGTTTATAATTCTTGGAAAAGATGCAAAACAAAATAGCACTTGCTCACTTTTACGCCGGTGACTAAGTGCCATCTGGTTTTGTGTGCTCATGTATAGTCATACTTAGAGATGGGCGAATATTTGGGGTCGCCGGATCCCTTGGTCCCCGGATTTCTGCACATCAAAATCAAAAAGGGCGATTTGTGGTTTGCAGATTTATTATTATTATTATTATTATTACCAATACACTCCGCGGATCCCACGACCCGTGGACGGATTTGTAGAATCCAATCCGCGAATTCAGAAATTCTTAAGAATCCGCGGACGAATTGCTGAATCCCCGGATTGGATTCTACAAATCCCTCGGCAGATTGTATCCAATGGCGGATCTTGATGAATCCGGGCAGATTAAAACTGATCAAATCCGTTTGCGGATTTTACACCACGAAATGTATTTTGGGGGGAAAATGCGAGAAAATACGGGAAACGGATTTGGGCGTATTCGCCCGTCTCTAGTCATACTGTACCATGAACTGATGCTCCTGCTCCTGCAGTCTTCCTCATATAGAGGTGAGTACTCACATATACTGTACATGTTTTCCCCATGTGTTGTTTTTGTTTTTCCAATTTTCTGTGGGAGCTTCATGAATTTAGGCAAAACTCACTAATGCAGCAAATGTTACTTTATGATGAAAAACAATAAAACATGTCTAACCGATGAAATACTTCAAAAAATGGCATGAGCTTTTTGCATTCAGGCACGTTTCTTTGTTAATTCCCACAACATTTACCAACCAAGATGGGACACAATTGAATGTTTATATTGCTTAACCCAAAGCCATATTACACTACAACTCCATTGTTCTCTTTACCCTATAATTGCTTGACAAAGCCTGGAATACCTTTAATTTTACTGGAATTAAAATGGAGCATGTGCGTTTCTAACCAATGCTTGTCTGCAGAGGTACGGCAGTTCATGGTAGAATTGAATCTGCACCGAGTATATTTGTGCAAATAATTCTGCAGCATCTGTACAATTTTCATACTTTTAGATTGTTGTGACATGTTATGGAAAAAGCCTTTCACGATGTGATACTCAGACAATTTGTTATATTGATTCCTATAGGAAATTGTTTGCAATTACAGCTGTTTTTGATTGCCAATCAAGTCAGCTTGATTAAAATAAGCTTGTTTGTAACACTACAGTGGCGACCATCCCTATTAATAGTGGGCTGTCTCTGTCTTAGACTTGGGTCCCGCTGCATCCGGCGGCGCGCGCGACCGTGTTCGTGCCAATCACCAGCTCCTTACTTCCTCCCTAGTCGACCCCAGTCCCTCCTCGCTGCCAGGCTCACTTCCCACTGTGAGGCGTCAGCCAGCAGGGGCTGCAATAGGATTGTGATCCCGAGCCGCGATGTGTCATGTGGTGTGGCAGGGAGCCAATGAGAAGGAGAGATCGCCGGCAGGGGGGTGGATCCTTCCTCAGTGCTGGACACACAGACACACACACACACACACACGGAGCAGAAAATGTACATCATGGCCCCACCCACGTGATCATTATTTATTATTATTTATTTATTTATAAAATATTTTACCAGGAAGTAATACATTGAGAGTTACCTCTCGTTTTCAAGTATGTCCTGGGCACAGAGTAAAACAAATAATACATGGTTACAAATACAGTTACATAAATGAACAAGGTATACATTATATACAAGACATTGCATGCACAGTTAAAGAAAATATATATTATGGGCGTATGAAACAGTTACAGACCAGATTAAAGTGTGAGACAGCCTTAGATTTGAAAGAACTTAAGCTGGTGGTGGATCATGGCCCCGCCCACCTGACACATTTTGGCACATATATATATATGTGTGTGTGTATGTATGTATGTGTGTCAAAAGGAGTGCTACTGAGCGTGGCAAATGTATACAACAAAAGACGGGTGTCCAATGCTACATCCAATTGACAAAATATATATGGTAATAATAATTCTTATTACCATATATGTTTTGTCAATTGGATGTGGCATTGGGCACCCCTGTCTTTTGTTGTGAGATATTTTCTAGCCATGGAATTGGAAGAGGAGTTGTTGTACTAAGTAAGCCTTCTTTAGGGGCTCTTAATGCTGTCTCAGGCATGGTTGGACAAAAAAGTTACCCCAACCAAATCCATCTTTGTCACTCTGTAGACCTTTCCCTGCTGAAGTTGATGCTCTGGATAGGCAGTTGTCACATAGGAGCTCACAACAACAGTAGCCACATGTGACATATTGACAGCTTATGAAGCACGTGTAAAAATCCAGCCACAGAAGTAGCTCTTGGGAGCAAATGTTCTATTACAAAACTTTGCATACAAAAGCACTGTGCAATTACAGGTTTCACTAATTAGACAGACATTTTGAGGCTAATAATTGTGACTGAATGTCTTTAATGAAGCATTGTGATTTATTCCCTTTCGTCTATCTCTTGATGAACCCAACTGCTGGAAAAGGTTTCACCGTCTAATGACCTTTGCTACAAAACCAGATGAATTTTGTTTCTGGGACCTTTGACCCGGTGTCTCTAATAATGCTTTCTCTTGTCAATCAGGATATATCCTCTAAGGAAGGGGAATTCACAAAGGTATATCCTGCTGGGGCAGGTCCATGGATTGGACACATAGATCAGCAGTACTAGGAAGCTACAATATCAGGTTTCTTTGTTAAGTGGAATAATGGATGAGGAGGACAACATGAATTTAAGTGCTGGCAAGAGATCGCCTCTTCCTGTAGCAGTGGCACACTGAGACACTTTTAGATACAGTGAGTGAGATAGTGGGTAGCACATCCCAAACCCTTCATTATTGCAGTACATTCATTCCAATAATTTACTTGGGGAATGTTGATATGGTTAACCAAAATAACAGACACCACAGCGCTATAAGGCTGCGGCCCCAGTCTTCCCTGCTGCGCGCACGCCTGGCGCACGTGCAGAGACTACAGCCGCGATCGGTGGCCCGTAGGCGAGTACGGGGGTGCAGGGCCATGACAGGGGCCACGGCCAAGACGAGGCATATCTGCCCTGCCATTGGCTGCGTGCCGACCACGTGATAGCGTCACTGCACGGGAAGACAAAATTCTTATCTTCCCTGCTAGCGTATGTGTCACAGCGCTTTGCTCGACCACACACACAGCCACTGGGGCCTGCCCCATAGAGGGCTGGGCTGGGGTGTGTGGAAGCAACGCTGCAGTGAGCACCGCCGTGACCACTGCTCCACTTCCTGCCCTGATGAAGCATTAGTTTGAACGTAAAAAGGCCCTTGGCTGGTGCTTCTACCAGGTCCCTGGTCTTACCTCCATGGTGTAAAGTATCTTGCTCTGTTTTGGATTTTTTTTCCATGGCACATGGAGACTGGTGTATATATGCATTTGTGTGTGTTTATTTTTTTGTATACTGCTACAGTTTTCATTATTATGAATATGAATGGATGAATGGATGAATAAATTGAATGTTTCTTGGACAACTGGTTCACCCGTCCTCTTTTTTCCTCTTCTTTTTTACATAATGGATTTATCTGATGGTTGATACATATAAAAGAGGGATTTCAATTAAATATTTCGACATTAAAATGTTCTAATATACTTTATGTGCTGTTCTTGGTTCCCCAAATTAAATGTTCTGGTTCTTAGCACTATTAGGCTGTACCTGTAGAAGACGTCCTGATCACCTCCCAGTGTTATCCAGTTTAAAGAGAGGTGATGCTTGCTGCTTGTTCCCTGCAGAATAAATGTTTTAGCAGTTGCATCAACCAAGGGGAAAATGCTACAGTACTGATGGACTTTACTAGTGCTATTTACACTGTCACTTGTGTAAAATTAGCCAGGTATGTAGCTTTGCTGCTTTAAAGCAGGTCTACTTTTGGCAAACACAAACGCTATTATCATTACCCTGGTATTTCCTGGGATTTTGCAATCTAGTTCCAGATGATTGAATACCTGCAGGGCCACAGTCTGTATGTGGCTACTGCATCCCAGCCTGCAATTTTCCAAGGCCATATTTAAGCCGTTAGGATCAGGGTGTTATTACTGGCACTTCCCATAGCCTAAAACAGACCTGTTTACTCAACAACACTATTGAATGTTGCAGAGTATGTGAGTGGCACAATAGTACCACGTCACATTCAGAAATGACCTCTACAGCAAATGTTACCAGTAGGATCAGGATGCGTTTCTTAGGAAACTGACCTGGCAAAAACAGGATTCAAAATCCATTGCCTAGATGCAGGTAACCCTGTACCTCTACATATAGCTGCATGGAATATATGAACAAACTGAAATAGCTATGAGATATAGAGACGTAATGCGTTGTGCAGCAGTCATTTATGGAGCAGCACAGTATCCTTGGATAATAGTCATCTATGTTAAGTCCTTTATTTAAAAATAACCCCTTTTGCTGCCAGGATGGTCGGCAATGTATTGGAAAGAAAGGCCTTAGCCATTCTGACAGGGAAGGTGTCAAGCAGTGACTTTAGCATTGCAAATAGAACACGTGTTAAACGCAATTATGGAAATGAATGTGGTTTGATAAAAGTCCTTCAAGCAATTCTTTTCGATGGCCAATGTTTGGGGAGTTTGCAAGAGAAGAGATTTATCTTTCTCAAAAAGCTTACACAATGAATGTGGTGATGAGTGTCTAAGGGCTTTCTAACTTTAGCACTGAAGACAGTGATGTGCTAATGGATCTTACATTCCACTGATAGCCCCATAGCCCTATGGACCTATAGGACCAACAGAACAGAGAACACCAGGACTTACAACGAAAAGCATTTAATCTATTGCAGCAGATACATTTTTCCCCAGTCAATACAAGCTGTAAGATGCTAATACATTCAGGGCACTAAACGTTTAGACCTCAGCACAGCACAGCACAATGATCTGTTTGTTGTATTATGAACGATCTATCAATGTAGTATTTTTGAAACCTCTTCAGGGACAGGGACTGAAAACTGTTACAATATAAGTCCTAGGGCATCACACCAAATAGAAGATTCAGTAATAAAAAAAAATCATCACTCGGTCCCTTATTTAATCACCCACTGTACAGGTAGTGCTTTAAAATATTTGAATGTATTGCCAATGTTCAAATGCAACATGTTTTTTTGTGTATTGTTGGGAATATTTTGCATGGTTTAACAGTGTGGTCGATAATAATATACCCCCTGTATCCACCCTAAGCTGTCTACATCTTAACTATACACTATAAGAAAGAGAATCTTTGTGACACTGCAAACTCCATCTCATATTTCCATTGTTAACATGGTTTCAAGCTCCATAACACAGGTACAGAACCACTACCTCTTAACCGAAACAAAGGATCATTGTGTCAAATTGCCATATGTTATTCCTTTATATGATATCCTACTCTTTAAAAATGTAACCTGCAGTAGTCGGTCACATGACATTTGGAAACTTCTGGTAGTTAAGAATTTTTCCAGTGCAGATTGGTCCTCTAACAGGGACACGAGAACTCCATGCAGATATTGTACTGTAGGTCTTCTATGCCCTAGTCTAGGATCAACGCTTCCTTCTATTGTAGCATCATAAGATGGTTAAAATGCAACAACTTGTATCAAGTAGACAAAGAAGTGGCATTGAAGACAGACAGACTCCCAGCTTGGGGCTCCCTGCAGATAAAAAGTGACAAACAAAATGTTTATATGTCCTATCCTTTTAAACCAAAGGTATGGCTACATTTCTAGTGTAAGAACTTAATGGATCTCTTAAGCATGTTTGTGTCAAATACATTTCGAGTGCCGACTCATTACTACCCTATGCTAAGAAGTATTTCATTAAGGCACAGTTTGGTTTAGACATTTCCTTTATTACAGAGAAACATAGAATTTGACGGCAGATAAGAACCTTTTTGGCTCGCCTAGACAATTGAGAATTAACAGTTGTTAAATTAACATTCTCATTAGAGCAAAAATATTGTCCTTCTCCATCTAGAGTAAGACATGTAAAAAACATACAGGCTCCATTCAGAGCAACGTTTCAGTCAGTAGAAGAAGAAGAACATAAATGCTACAGTATGTGTTCATTTCATTTCTGAGCGATCACAATCAGAAGTTATTTAAGCACTTCGCTCACATGATTCTATGTTGATGGGGTGTCCTATTGCATGTTTGCAAGAGTGTGTCCCACGTTCCCCCTTTTGAAATTCCTCCATGTTACTCAAATGATTATTTTGCTGGCATCCCCTCTGAAATTCACATCCTGAGGACTTGTTTTATTTATATGGGTTCCATAGTATGATTTTCAAAGCATCTGGTACTCCAAAGTCTCGGTGTATCACAAAGCAAAACTGATCCACCGCCTGTCAACTGTTGAAATTCCTGTTTACGGAGCTCCTTTTGTGCTGCCATCAGCTGTCAACCTTCATCCTATTTTTAGGCAAGCATGGCTCTCTCCCTGTAAACCTATATACTGTAGCAAAGAGAGTAACAATTAGAAGCCTTTAAATGGTTGCATCTTCACCACTTCTTGTGAATATGGACAAATAAACACACTCAATTCATGGCATCTGCCTTATTTATCTTCCCTTAGATGGCTAAACATGACTAAAACACAGTGGGTGATTAATGTAAATATCTATGTACACAAATGTTGGACTATCTTATTATAATACAAAAATAAGCAGTAAAATGAAAGCTAGAATGCATAAATGTATCCTATCTAGAAAACAAATCAGGGCAGTATTTACCAAGTATTCTGTAAAATGCTTTGTGGCTTATTGCCACTTTGTAAATTAGCTCTGTTCTAAAGCACTTTAACCATGCATTTGTGAATATGATAGAAGAGGCGCTGCTATTGCTGAAGCTAATAACCGATGGGACATCACAGTCATGTTGTCCCTAGTTTGCCCAGTGCCGCTTTTTCACATATCTGTAAGTGTAATTTTAGCACAATGCTATCGTTTGTGGCCATGGTGACTTTGCCCAGTGGCTCGATCTTGAATAGCTTTGATAGAGAAATTAATAGGGAATTTGGTATCGTTATGGGCATATAACCTCCACTTATCTGTGGAAGCCTACTCAATTAGTAGCAGATATAGGACCCAGATCCAAAGCTAACACAGCAGCCATGGCTCCATTGATCTGCTATACAATAGGTTGTCTATAATCAAACTGTGTTCCTCTTTCAAATGACTGTTTGACAATTATTTGTTTGTGATCAATAAAGTGGTTGAATTAGGAAGAGGGCTTAGCCTTAAACATTCTCTTCACCATCTGTAGAGACTCAGCTTTAGCAATAGCAGAAGCACCCAGGGATTATTGGGAAGACGTATGGGGCATTAGGGGATACTTTCTGTCATTGATGTTTTGGAGTTGATGATTCTAGATAAGTTTAAACGTATTTACCAATGGTGATGCCTCTCGCTGATCAAGAGTTGGTTTTCTTAGGCCAGTTACAGCTAAGTCATTGGCTCTAACATGGAGGTATATATGTTCTTACCTGTTCCTATTTTTACCTGAAAAAGGCTGCGGATTGCTTGGCATATATTATATGGGTTAGGATGCAATCCTTTCAAAACAGAAGAGGTGGATTTGTTTGTCTTTTTGTCAGGCATGACAATGCGCTTGTCAAGGGCATGTGGTGGCAGTGGCTGAATTTCACTTTCTACTTCAACACAATGGAGAATGGGATCAGTAAGATACACGTTGGATACAAGTTGTTTCACAGTGTCAGAAAAGTCATGGCCACACTTTTTGGACTCTCTCTGGGTTTATTATGTGAAGGTAAGGGTACAGAAACAACTTATTTTTCCTCTGACTCGCTGTGCTCATTCTTTGATCAACCAGCCTATGACTCTGAGTGGTCTACAGATAACATGCAGCTGAGAGACCTCAATATAGTCAGAGACAGAAGTTGTATGACCCTGAAACTGGGCACTAGTAGTTCTGGTATCAAGATGATCTGAGTTTTTCCTTTCCACTACGTGTTGTGTATGGCATGTTGGCAATGATTTTCTTCCCATGTTGAAAATCCACATAATTTGTTCTCTGCAAGCTTGGGACATCTACTTAGGTTTTCTGCCTTTGGTGTTTGGTCATTGGTTTTGTGAAAATATTGTGCCTTACCATCATTTGCCATTGGTGTAGCCATCAAAAAAGAAATCCTGAAAGCGTTACTTTTTTTACTTTGGTAGTAATCACTTCACTCAACCTAGTGATTTGGACAGCACTGGTTTAGCACTCTCTGAAACACAGACAAATACGAGCTCGGGAAGAGAGGAGTCAGACAACAGGTCTGCTTCCACACTTCAAAGTTTATTCAGTTGTGCCCCGACATTTATACAGAAAACCAAGGGCATGTTAATACATAACATATCATGTTTAACAATGAGAAATAACAAGTTTCTGTAGAGGTTATGTATCTGTGTCTTTGGACAAAGCATTAGTAAATCATTACATCTTGCTTGTGTTTGGCCAGCAGCTTCTACTTCTACATTACAAAGAGAAATATAGGGAATGTCTATCAAGAGCATGCAGTTGTATTGTTTGGGACATGTTACTGCTCTTGTGCTATTGTATAAAAGACAAACTGAGAACAACAGAAGTAAATAAAGATTACAACAAGCATAGTGAGTTAATTCTCTCAGTACTGGAACAGCCCGTATAAGAAAGATAAAGCTAGCAGATTATATTCACCCTTTAAATCCCTGAGACTTGTAGAGCTGACATATAATTTTAACCCCTTCAAAACCCTCCTTTTGTTCTAAAAGAACAACCATTTGACCAATCCCATTTATTCTTCTGCTCACCACTCAGGAGAGGAAAAACTCCCGGGGGAAGAAACCTCCAAAAGACCACGGGCTTGCAGAATCCTATCTCTTACTAGGTATCTCATGTGATGATTAGAGATGAATATATGGGTGGTCTGAGAGAACCGCAAAGGTTGGCATATCTCCCTTTTGTATCACCCAGAATATTCTGTACAATTGAACATACAACTGGTGGGTGTAACATTTATATGTGTTTTTCTCCGTGTTTTGCATATAACAGGCAGTTAGTCCTGCAATTAGTCCCCAGATTATAGCTATTATAATAGATAACCACATGGCAAGTATTAGGAGCTTGCTGACGGGTCCAGGATGGGTGGACCATGGAAACCAATTGGTGCGGTCTTCACACGGCTTGCGTGTATCCATGTTGGGCTGTCTTCTGTCAAGATTGCAGTACGGGTGATAGCGATGATGGTGGTTGGTTTGCCGAAGGGAGGATCCAGTGTCTTGTTTTTGAACAGTTGCTTGACCAGGACCGTGTCACCTGGTTTGAAAGGGTGTTTTGGCGTACCTGTGGGACAAGGAGGAGACATAGATACATCACCATAGATGCCATTCAACTTGTCAAATAGGTGTATTACATATTCCTGTATTATACATACAGGTCGCCCTTTGTTTTTGGTACACCATGAGTCTTTGTCCATGCATTAAGAGTCATAATATCAGGGGGTTTAGTAATCAACTGGCTGCCCACAGTGATAAATGGCATTGTAACAACAGTGTCAACCTGGGCTGAAGGTGCCACATAATCGGCTATGGTTTGTAAGAGACCTCTAGGACTACTCATGGTCCACGACTTACTGTCTTTTGAGGGCTGACTAACTCAGTGAGACCAGTTTTATAAGCAGCCAGCTGCTGAGCAGCTTGTATTTTAGCTCGGGTACCCTCACTAACAGAAGTGGAGAATATTTGTTGCGTACCCGAACCCGAAGGGGGTGGAGGGGTCTCACTGCGACTCACAGTCGGACTGGGGTCAACACGGGGTGTTATTGCTAATAAAACATCCTCATCCGAAAAGGGTTCCTGAGATAAACTAGTGTACAGGGAAGATATATAAGGAGGTGGAGGTGCGGAGGACACAATTTTATCGGGTGACATTTCACACCCATAAGGGGCAATTTTAACCCATGCATTGGCAGATTCCCGCATATATTTCATATTCCACTTTGGGTTGGGACCAAACCACAACCAGTCAGGATCCCCTAGACAAGTGCCTCTGAGCATCAATATATGAAAATCATCAAAGGCACCGTCTCTTGGAAACAGACTAGTGGATCCCATTGCTTCAGTCCACCCAGACAAATTGTCCACAAACGGATCAACATAATAATCTCCGACAATCTGTACAACAAATTCTTTGGGGCTTTGACCTGGTTTCCGTCTACAAACGGTGACCTGTCCTACATTTTTATTTTTCTAGTCTTTTTGTTAGTTTTATACTTAATAAACTCTGGTTTACCTCCCAGATTTTTACTAGTGTTAGTACCCATAATTAGTTTATATAAAAATGAAATGATTGCAATACAAAGGAAACTTATACAGAAGATCTAAAAGAAAAAACTTATAACTGTAATTGTAACACTTGTGCTCTACAATACAATACTTATACTCTATAATACAACACTTATACTCTATAATACAACACTTATACTCTATAATAAGTCTGCTGTGTCCAGGAGAGCGTAAACCAGTCTGATAAACAACAACAATCAGGGACTTTATACCCATAATTGGTATCAGGGACTTTATACCCCAATAATATCAGGGACTTTATACCCCAATAATATCCTACCAATAGGGATCCCCAGAGGGAAGGCAAGAAACAATAAATTAGAGTATACTCACCGACCCAGTGGAGATCCCACTGCTGCCACCAACTGAAAGCGTTACTTTTTTTTACTTTGGTAGGAATCACTTCACTCAACCTAGTGATTTGGACAATACTGGTTTAGCACTCTCCGAAACACAGACAAATACGAGTTCGGGAAGAGAGGAGTCAGACAACAGGTCTGCTTCCACACTTCAAAGTTTATTCAGTTGTGCCCCGACATTTATACAGAAAACCAAGGGCATGTTAATACATAACATATCATGTTTAACAATGAGAAATAACAAGTTTCTGTAGAGGTTATGTATCTGTGTCTTTGGACAAAGCATTAGTAAATCATTACATCTTGCTTGTGTTTGGCCAGCAGTTTCTACTTCTACATTACAAAGAGAAATACAGGGAATGTCTATCAAGAGCATGCAGTTGTATTGTTTGGGACATGTTACTGCTCTTGTGCTATTGTATAAAAGACAAACTGAGAACAACAGAAGTAAATAAAGATTACAACTAGCATAGTGAGTTAATTCTCTCAGTACTGGAACAGCCCGTATAAGAAAGATAAAGCTAGCAGATTATATTCACCCTTTCAATCCATGAGACTTGTAGAGCTGACATATAATTTTAACTCCTTCAAATCCAAAAGTGAATACCAAACAAAATATGTAAAAGGCATGTTTATAAAGATTATACTTTAAATCTAAAGTGAAAATAAAAGTGACATCAAATGTGACACTTGTTTCAAAACACACGTTAATAGAGTGAATAAGTGCTTAAATATGAAAACTGTAAATGTGTAAAAACTGAAAAGCTTTCTTGGTTTTGCAGCGTGTAAAGTTTGCAATTTCTGCACAAAAGAAAAGACCAGTTTCCATTTTAGGGTTACAGGGGAAAATCAGGATATCACAATATCTAAGTTGCTAAATGACATATGGTTTATCTTTTGGAGTGCCCTTGTGGATTACCATATGTGGGTAGGTCCATATGACCCCTGAAAGTTTGTATTATCGAACACTTGCGGAATATTAAAAGGAAAGTCCTTACACACAGTGTCTTGAGACATTTTAATAACTAGAGCCAATCGAATCCAAAGGGACTCCCTTTTAGAGGAACAGAGCACGTGGCCCTAAATTGGAGAGGGGGCAATCGGATGATTGACCTTGCGAAAAGGGAAACCTTCTGGATCCATAGACTGAAGTCACTGGCTCCAGGAGACCTCAATGAATATTAACCAAACTGTAGCTAATTAATTAGTATGTTTGTATGTGTGGATGGATGTATAGATGGATTATGGTGGGTGAAAAAGGTGACAAAAAACCCTCCACCGTATAGCATATAGCAAATAAAAATATCGCTTATTTCCCAGAATCCCTTGCTGCAGCAGAAGCACTGTATGCTGGGTGATAATGGTGAAAAGCAGGGTTGCATACCTGCCTAAGGCCTCGGCCATGTTACTTGCTTGCTGGCGGAAGCGCGCTGAGGCGCGCTCCCGCTCAGCACTGAGCCCCTACAGCCGCAATTAGAGCGGCTTTAGTAGGGGCTCACCTGCGCTTACGCGCGCTTGCGGAAGCACAGGTCTTGGGGGAATTTAAAATTCCCCCGCTTGCCGGCGAGACAGGCCGGTCACGTGAGCGGTTCGCCCAATGAGGGCGAACCAGCTCCGTGACGTCACTGGCCCGCCCCCGGCCAGTGACGCGCCCGCCCCCGGACCGCCCCCAGACCGCCCCCTGACGGCTGCTGAGAGCGCTTGCGGTAAGCAACCGCAAGGCCAGGGAAAGCACCCGCTTTCCCTGCGCCTCAGCGCGCCTCAGCACGCCAGCAGGGACCGTGGACTCGGCCTAAGACATGTGAATGTGCTCACAAGCAATATTTTTATTTGGTGTGTGTATGTGTGTGTAGCCAATAAAGAAAATCACTTGTAAGCACATCCACATTGGCAGGTCTGTAACCCTGCTTTTCACCATTATCACTTCACATACAGTGCTTCCAGTGCAGCAATGTTTTTCTGGGAAATGACATGCAAATGAGCACACAATGTTTCACCTTCTTCCTGAAATCCATTTTTACATGGAACCCTTAAGCAAATGCTGTGCTGTTCACACAGCTTTTAAGCATAGCATGGAATTAGATGCAAAACCAGTCAAACCACTCATAGACCGCTGTTTCAACCTTGTGGGTCTCATGAGTGTGAGGTTGGTTGTACTGGCTTAGCAATTTTCAAGGCTGGGTAGGTTTATCATACACATTTTAAGTTATGGTGGGTGAACAAGGCGACATAAAATCTCCACCGTTAGCACATAGCCAACAAAGAATATCACTTGTGAGCACATTCACGTCACCATGGGCTACAGTTTGCTCCAATCGCTGGGGTTTGGGGAGGGGTTCAGATTTTGTCAAACTCCTATCTAATAGGTGGTTAGTAAAACATGCACAGAAATGAGTAAGCAGCATAAGACAAATACAGGTGAATCAGCAACTCTGCAGCTGGTTGCATTTCAACACTACTCTGACAAGTTCAGCACCTATGGCTCAGGGCAGCGGCTATTAATTCTGGCATGCATTATATGGCAGAAACGGTTGAGTGATGATTTCCCCCAAAGATAACATCAAGCTCGGAAATCTGCGAAACCTGAATAAGTTAATTAAACTGCAAGACAGCAGTTTCCATGGGAAATATCGCACGGAAACACCCCTCACTGTATTCATTAAACAGTTCCAAACAGTTCCAAACTGTGATAAGGTTTTTTCTGTTGTAATTTTTTTCCAGCTTGTCAAATCCATGCGATATGCAGATTTGGCATACAAATGAGCAAATTAGCAACCAATTAAATATTCCCAAACTATTCAAGTGCGAGATTGGAATTGACAACTCAAATCTTCCATCGTGTTCTCGCAGGCATTCTAGGCAGGCATTATACGAGAATATTGCACAGAAGGCGTTAATAGTCACATATGAAAACATTGAACAAATGCCAGGTGATATGATTAATAGGTTTATGTATGTCTATCTTTATTTATATAGTGCCGCTATCTAGGTACATAGCAATATCACAAGTGACATAATAATATAACACACAGTGGGAATAAGCGCTTCAGATATGAAAGTAACAATAGGAAAAGGAGTCCCTGCCCCAAAGAGCTTACAATCTATGCTAGCTGATTATTGATTTTGCAGTGTGTAGTATCTTCAATTCATGTTTTTACTCTTGATTACGGATATCATTGGAATCAATTGTACTGTCCGTTTTTAGCACTTTCGCTTTTTTTTTTAATTTCAAATAGTTAATAAAGAAAATCTTCATGTTACACATGACATTCAAATGTTAAATACCTATACATGGGGGCAGGAGTAGCCAGCTCCAGTCTTCAAGAGCTACCAATAGGTCAGGTTTTGAGGATATCCCTGCTTCAGACTTTGACTTAGATTAGGGGCTGTATGTACCAAAAGTAAAATGGTGGCACAAAGTCGCAACTCGTGCTAAAATATACCTGCGCTGGGGGCAGCTTCTCTGTATTATTCTTACTTGCACCACTTTTGGGTATGTCTGCGTCTTCCTGCGACGAGACGAGGGATTTATGAGCAAGTGGAAGGAGTTAGGGGCGGAGTTACATTTGCTTATTGCCGCACGTCTGTGTGTTAAAAAAATGTGCGGCTTGTGTTACTTTTCTTGATGAGTTTCTGCGTTGGTTTTCTCCCCAACCTTAAAGGTGGCGTAAGTCATGCAGAATACCAGCGTGGCATGGACCAAAATCTACAGCATCTGTAGATCTGATCTGAAGGTGGCCATACTCAAAGGTAATCTTTGAACACCGAGAGACGGTTGCATGAATACAAATGTATGCAACTGTTCGGGACACTTAGCGGTGGCCTAAACCGAGACCCCAGCTTTATGAGTCACTAATGACACGAGAGAACTCTCTTCCCACGAGTGCTAAAGGCCATGTCAATACACACTGCGCTATATGAATGCACACACAGCTGTCTCTTACAAATACATATGTACAATGTATTTCCATACCTATATACCAATAGGGACCACATAGTATCTACACACAATAGTAATGCTACACCCTCTTATATTTCTACACCTACCCACATCATTGGTATACACTCCCACACACACTTTTTGTAAAGCGCTGTATACACTGTGGGCACTTTATAAATGTATATTTGCGCGCACACACACACACACACCTCACTAACATTCAGGGACCATTTAACACCTTAAGTCATAAATCACATACTGCACAGGGGGGAGGGATAGGCTTCAGTCAAGATACATTCCAAGATGCACTGCTTTTAAGTAAAACCCTTTCTTGTTTTATCCATTGTTACATCGCCGGGAGAAGAGATCAGTGAATCTCGAAAGCTCGCACAAATAAAAGCATTTCGTTAGCCACAAAACTGTATCGTCTATTCATTTTTTTTTTTTTGTGCGTGTATGTATGTGTGAATGTGAGGGCGCTATCTACAAGCACCAGGTGTTTAGCTCATTGAGCAATTGCTGGACTGGAAGGGAACTGTGGTGCTGCAGAACGAAAGGAGCGTGAGCGGTCTTAGCCAGGGGGGGGGGGGGGGCGCTGAAGTGGACGCACATCACGACGGAGACACCCGGCGGCACAGAGAGAGACACACGCTGCAGCCACGAGACTACTGTTCCTGACTAACAGCATGACCATTGGTGTTCTTGTTCGATGCGCATGTCCTATCTCATTGCTGTGAGGTTTTTGATTTTAGCTTGTGATTAATAAACCTGTACTATTTTACACTATGGAGCCTGCGCTGCCCCCTTTTGTTTTATATATATATATATATATATATATATATATATATATATATATATATATATGTATATGTATATGCAGTGTTCGACAAATCACCCAAAAATCTACTCGCCCAACCAAAAAATCTACTCGCCACCTAGTCCCGCCCCCAACCCTAGTCCCGCCCCCAACCCCGCTTTAAAATAAAATATATAAATAAAATTAATTTAATAAATTCCTAGTCAGAACAACATTCGTTTTTTACATAAATGCATTTATTGTATTACATTATACTACAATTAGTCTTTGTTACGTGTGTGTGTAAATGTCGATCTAGAAATAAAATAGAAACCCAGTGACTTGGAACGGCGCTAAACAACAGTGCTAGTGCAAAAAAATATATAAAAGTGGATTATAGGGTGTAACTAAAAAGATTCTCAACCTTCACAGGGAAAATGTACTGATTCCCTTACAAGTAGTATGGATCCAGGGTAGAAGGGAGCGATGGTATCAGGAACACCCAAAAAAAGAAAAAAGGGGAATAATGGTGCAGCAAGTAAACACAAAATGTGGATCTATGACAGATCTTGGTTCTAATAAAATGCCTACTTACAACAAGTGGGTATTAAAACAGCAAATATTGATGTTGAAACAAGAGGTGGTTCGTGGAGACTTCCACTCGCAGTAACAGGTAGGTATTACAGCAGCATATACTGGTGTTGAAGTGGGAGATGGTTCATGCAGGCTTCCACTCGCAGTCAGGGTCATGCAAGACAGGGAGAGGCCATCGTGTAGATCATAAAAACGCAAGTTTTATATTTAAAAACTCATAAGACATGTACTCACATTGTGTACATAGAACAGGATCACATAAGATTTTACTTGAGGCAGTAGGTCAGCAAACGAGGTGTTAGAGCTGCAGCCACTTCAATGTCCCTCCACGAGAGTGCCCCCTCACCGGATCGCGGATGGAGAGCGTCTGATGTCACGTCCGGGCCTTGGACTGACGACTTCCGGCTGGAGCAGACAGAGAAGGGGACGGCAGGATCGCAGTGCAGACTCTGTGCCTTGAAAGATGGAGCAGCTTCCAGACTGTGTTACAGCTGTGCTGCAAGCAAGCAGGCTCTACGCGTTTCGCTGTATGAAACAGCTTCCTCAGGAGAATAATCACACCCCCAATGGGCTCACAATATATATAGTACAAACAATCAAATAATTAATTAAAAAATAAACCAATTTAATTACACACAGGTTCTCCCCATTAAGGGGTACATAACTCTGTAGTCAAAAAACGACGACGCACTAAAATAAAACACACTTTAAAAAACACAGGAGCAGTGATATTAATTGATTAATTAACTCGATTCATGGGAGAGAGAAGAAGAAGAGAAACTTCAGTTAGTAGATGGTCTAATAACAATATCAGAGATATATAGTTATATAGTTAAAATATGGCATATATAAACGAATAAAGTAAATAAAATAAAAATAAAATAGAATAAAATACACATAGTGAGGAGTGAGGTAGATCTAATAGGGAAAAAGGAGGGGGGGAAAAAGGACACACTAAAGTACTAATGAAGGGGAGTAGGTATATAACTAGAGGAAAGGTGTAATTTCGAAATCTGCATTTAAACCATTGGGCATCAGGGTATATAATCTATGTATCCAATACATCTCTCTTTTGCTCAAATCCAGATCTCTATTACGGCCTCTCCAATGTTGGGCTATATGCTCAATTGCAGTGAACTGCAAACCTCTAGTGCTGGAGTTATGGAAGTTAGCAAAGTGTTTTGAAACACTATGTGTCTGCACACCCCGTCTAATGTTGCTTAGATGTTCTAAGATGCGGATTTTGATAGCCCTTTTAGTCTTTCCCACATATTGTAGCCCGCAAGGGCATTCTAGGACATATATTATATATTCAGTGTAGCAGTTCATATATTGTTTTATTTTATAGTCCTCATTTTGATTGTTACACTTAAAGCCCTTTTGATCTGGCTGTTTATTCTCGCAGGCTTTGCAGGTTGAGCAACCGTAAAATCCTTCTAATTTTTGAAACCATCCATTATTTTTAGTTTCTAATTTTTTTAATAGCACTAGGAGCAATCATATTTTTCAAATTTTTTGAAAATCACCTTTGGATTTTTAGGGATTTCACTTTTCAAAATGGGGTCATTTAGCAGGACATGCCAGTGTTTATTGATTATTTTACTGATCTTGTTTGCTTCTTTATTAAAGGTTGTTAAAAATGCTGTGTCAAAGTTCTTATTTGTATTAGTTTTTTTGGTGGGCACTATTAGATCTTTTCTGTTTAAAGTTTTAGCTTTTACAAAAGCTGTATCCAGAATATCTGTTTTATAATTTTTATCCAAAAAGCGTGTTTTTAACACATCGCATTGATCCTCAAAAACTGCTTCGTCAGTGCAGTTTCTGCGCATCCTTCTGAATTGATTGTAAGGGACGTTATCCATCCATAGATGGTGATGACAGCTGGTGCGTAAAATATAATTATTACTATCCACGTCCTTGAAAAAGGACCTGGTTTTCAAAAGACTATTCTCTATATAGATATTCAGATCCAAATAATTTAGAGAGACTTTGCTGGTTGTAGAGGTGAACTGTAAATTATACGTATTAATATTCATATTTGATACAAATAAATCAAGATTGTGTTGGTCACCCTGCCAAATTAAAATAATATCATCGATGTAGCGCCGCCATAGGACAATGCCCGCCCCCAGAATGCCATTGGACCAAATGAAGCTGTCAATTTTTTCCTTAAGCAAGATCCTGAACTTAAAGAGCCACAAGTTCAATTTATTATTGATGGTATATCTTTCATACTGGAGAAGAACTATTTTTGGTTTGAAAATAATTTTTATATTCAAAGATGTGGCACCGCCATGGGAACGAGGTTTGCCCCCAGTTATGCCAATCTCTTTATGGGACTTTGGGAGGAACATCATATTTGGCCCAATCGCATTCTGGGGGCGGGCATTGTCCTATGGCGGCGCTACATCTGCCCTGCTCGCCTCCCCGCGACCGTCTCCCGTGCGGACAGCCACGGGACCGTGGGGAAGCGGAGACCAAGGAGGTAAGGGGGAAACACCCCCGCTACCATCTCCCGCCCTGCGCGGGGATCGGGTATCGCGGGAAGCCGGGATAAGTGGGGAACACCCCCACTACCTTCACCCGCCCCGCACGGGTATCGGGTATCGCGGGAAGTGGCGCGTGAAGCCGGGGTAAGCGGGGAACACCCCCACTACCATCACCCGCCCCGCACGGGGATCGGGTATCGCGGGAAGTGGCGCGGGAAGCCGGGGTAAGCGGGGAACACCCCACTACCATCACCCGCCCGGCGCGGGTATCGTGGGAAGCGGGAAGTGGCGCGGGGACCGGGGAGAGAAGGGGGGGGGGACACCCCCACTACCATCTCCCGCCCCGCGCGGGGATCGGGGGAAGCGGCGCGGGAAGCCGGGAAGAGATGGGGGGAACACCCCCACTACCATCACCCGCCCCGCGGCGCGGGTATCGGGAGAAGTGGCGCGGGAAGCCGGGGGGAGAAGGAGGGGAAAACCTTGGCTTGCAGGGATGAGCAGAGGGGCCGCAGGATGGAGGATTGGAGAGTACTTACTCTCCAACAGATCTCTTGGCAGAAAAAATGACTGCTCGTTGGGGGCGGGCTCCCCTACCGACAGCTGATTGGTGCGCGCTCCCAGGCTTTGTGGGCGCGCACACCAATCAGCTGTCAGTTAGGGGGAATTTTTTTATTTATTTTTTCAGCCAGCGCGAGCGGGAAAATTTCAGCGCGAGCAGGGGAAATTTAAAAAAACAAACAAGTGTGCTGCTTGGGCCAAAATTTACTCGCCTGGAGGTTAAATCCTCTCGCCCCGGGCGTGTAAATGTATAGGATTGTCGAACACTGTGTATATGTATATGTATATGTATACATATATATTGCAATTTGCTCAGGCTGGGGTGACTTTATTGACTCAATGAAAAAGGAATTAGCAGATACCAACATTGATGTATCATGTTAAAATAACAATGAACAAAGCAATTCCTCTTCAACTGCTCCTACTGTATAATCACTCCCTATATCACTCGCTGACACAGCTGGAACAAAACTGAAGCAAAGCATCGTGATGCAGGGACACCGTATAAAGTCAGTGTCCTATCACAATACCCATTTGGATATATTTCTACTGCAAATTTATTTTTATTTTTTTACATTTAACTTCGTATTAAATCCAACGTGAAATCATTAAAGCAGGTAACATCTTGTGTCAATCTTTCTTTCACTGATTTAAGGTATGTTCCATCTTGTGTTTGTTTTTAACTGAGGCTGATCTTATCAATAAATCCCATTGAATATGCAATACATACTGCACTGCTGTCATTAGGGCTAGTAAATATGTTATACCTGAATGAGGTAGGAATGTAGTGGGGATTTTGCATGTAATTCTTAGGAAATTCACAATGGCAGCTATAATTAACCTTCTTGAGGCCTTCAGGGATCTGTAAATATGGTGCTGTTATTTATGCTAGTTGGGTCCAGTTTTGCACCCAGAAGAGTTTAGTAGACACCTCTCCCACCCAGGGCTGTCTTAACAGCATTATATGCCCCCAGGCAAAGCAGTGCACTGGGCCCTGCCAACTCTCCGTAATTTTTCTCCTTCTACCGAGTTAGCGGGAGATTTGAATGTTAAGGCCGGTGAATGGAAAATTAGTGTTATATTCTGGTCTGTGCATAGATTATCATGGGGCCCCTAAGCTCGTGGGGCCCCCGGGCAACTGCCCAGCGTGCCCATGTGTTAAGACTCCGCTGCTCCCATCCCCCAGGCATTCTGTTTATTTGGAGGTAGGCCTTTGGGTTTAATATTGGCATTATATACCTGACACAAATGATTAAAACTGGTAGAGGTGGTGTTACTTTCCGTTTATATTGACATGTATTTTGTTGAGGGGGAAGGCACGTTTACATATGATAGCTGAACTGCCATTGAGTGGGCAAGCAATGGAATTCTCTCTGCAAGTTAACTTGTGGTTGTCAAGCAGAGGAGAGAGAAAAGACATTCTAATCAGATCAGACCACAGTACATCAGTAAAGAACTCAGGTAATTACAGGTTTAGCATTGTCACATTAAAACCAGACCCACATACCATCAAATGTAACAAAAAGTTGATGTTTATAATGCAAATAGTCATTTATTGTGTTCGTCAGTCAGAGGCTATGGCTTTATGTTTCTGATTGTAACTTGACCTCATGTGGTTCTAATTGTGTCAAAGAAAATAAGCTCTCACTGCACTTGGACCCCAATGGCAATCTGGGAATAATATAATGACTGCTTACTTCTGATGCTCTTGAGATAATAATGTTTCCATAGGGATAAAAAAAAAAAAAAAAAGCATACACAAATAAACATTACAGAAACAAAAGGGGTATTTGTTTTGGTTAATTTAATTAAGTGAAAGACTTGATAAATAAGCTTTGCAAATGTGCAAGGCTGCAAGTTTGAATGGATGGGTGGTTTCATGCAACGATTCAAAACAGGCAGAGGTATAACTTTTTGTTAATTGTATTGGTTTTATTGCTATGTCAAATATATGCTTTTTGAAATAAAAATAATGTGAACAATGTGCAGTACATTCTATGAATATAGCACAAAGTAATGTATCTGTACGCTGGAGAATATGATGCCCAATCTTATTAAATCGTTGTCTGGATTTGAAATAAAATGTATACCTTATTTTACATATATATTTTTTTTTTATTCCAGATTTGGTACAAACCTTTAACATGACTTGGATTTCAAGCAATGTGAGATTTTTTTTATTTGTGTGACCATTAATGATAATTCTTCAGAAATGTAAAAAAAAAAATAGCATTGTATTACTGACCTGTTCAATTTGTTGGATTTTGTGTTTTCCTCTGGTTATTTTTCGGGTATAAATCAGTAAGGGACTCCCATCCCTCTTGTTTTCTATGACCATGTGAGAAGTGCTATCTGGCATTTTCCACTTGGCAATTTTATTGCTACTGTTTTTTTCCCATTGCACTCCTCACAGATACAGCCTGCAGATTCAATGGTTACAAACAGCACGGATAAGACACACTTGAGCAGTGATGCTAACTTTATACAATACATGCCAAGTTGCTGCCTTGTGAAATAGTTACTACTTCCCAGCAATGGAATGTGAACCAAACCATTGATAACGTTGATCTTGTGTACAGGTTTTTATAAGTGAGTATGGTGCGGTAAAGATAAGGTTGCAAAGGACAATGTCATTTTATGACATAATGCACAAAGGTTTCTCAGCTTTGTAAAATAACTTAAATCAGCGATTTCTATTCCAGAATATTTTTATAATTCAGTGATGATTACAAATACTTTCCTAGAAGAACTACGGTCCCAAAATAAACTTTTTTGGCCAACACCGCTCATCGTATCCTACAGTATTTCGTTGCAAGCCCTTTCAACAATGAGGCCTCTTTTTTTAAAGCCAGGGACAAGTCTCCCTATCTCCTTCTGCTTCAGTTACCAAAAATAGATGAAGAGTTCTATTGGTGGTGCTATAATTTATAATTAAGCCCTTCATTGAGCAAGCATTAGTTTCCTAATTGTATGTAAAAATGATGCCTTCTGGTATATTAGGTTATTATCCTTGATTATTTAGCAAGAATGTCCAGGCATTATTGCATACACTTTTTGAGTGTTAAAAGCTGTTCCCCATGCTGCATGGGAATACAAACTTGGGCCATGCATACTTCTTTTCACTGTCCAGGGTGAATGGGGGATCCAAGAGAGAGAGGTAGACCTGCAACTTATCCAAGATTCCTTTGTTCTGGCTATTAGAAATGAGATATCCTTTTCTAGCCAGACGGTGGGAACATGTGTTCTTATAATTGCACTTCCTCAGCTACCGTTCAATCTGCAAGTGAGTATTTTGTGTCGTTGGGAACCTACCAGACAGAACCAATCTTCAATGTCATGGTAGGTGAAAGAGAAGGAAGTGAATGACTAAGTGAAATAGTAGTTCCAGCTCACAGCTACTCTGCCAGTCTTTGACATTAGTTTGATTGCACAGGCAAATCTTACACACTTAAGATTGTCCTAAAAAAACAGTGGCCCTGTGCTTGACATATACAGAACTATATTAACTAAGCAATATTATTCCATAATCTTATCTCAACTCTGATCTCTCATTACACACCTAGTTGTCTTGCACGCTCTACCCAAGGCTGTCTCATCAGCATGTACAAGGAAATAATATCAAATTCCAATGTAAAAGTTTGCAATTTCCTTGTAATTCTAAAAACCAATGAACATTTTAAGCAGTAAATAGTTATTGAGCTCATGGATTCATGAAATATGTTTCCCTAAAATGGTCAATATTGAACAATCTGACATTTCACCAATACAATACTTCAATATTATCTATGTAGTAGCAAAGGAGGGAGAGGGAGTAGGCGTATGATGCTTTTTATTGGACCAACAAGTAGTTGATATATTACAAGCTTTTCGAACCTCTCAGGGTCCTTCATCAGGTTTGCCGATGAAGGACTCTGAGAGATTTAAAAAGCTTGTAACATTTCAACCACTTGTTGGTCCAATAAAAGGTATCATACGCCTACTCCCTCTCCCTTCTTTGTTACTACATGGCAGAAAGGACCAACACAGCTTCCCACCCTTCTTTGCTCAATATAATCTACAATTACCAGAAAACAAATTTGTTTCATTATATTCCAAGCACAGTCCAACGGTTTCTGACTTGGTAGAAATTGCAGCTGTTATTTGAACAGTTTATTCATTATTTAAACTAATGGAACAAAAACAATTTAATCTCCGTAATTGTACATTTCATGGGACACCCTCTGCTGTGAATTACAGCTTGATAGAACAGAAATGTTCCCACTCTTTACTTAGCCCTTTTAACAATAGGGCTTCAGGCTTATTTACATATTGCTAATTATTTAAGATATAAACATAAATCAGATCTTTGTCACTACCATTAGGTCTATAACAAATTAGTTAAGATACAGCATTTTTTTTTCCTACTGAGTAGTATGCAAAACAAATTGAGTGTTACACTATTTTAAGCTCGTTTAGTCATTGATATACAGTGTTTTCTGCTACGTCTCTTCAATGTAATATTAAAATACAGGAATCAATCTTGCATCTATGTAGTTCATCACATACACCTACAAATCATCCCTAATCAAACCATAATCATAATTATACATATAAATAATTTGCCTCACATGTGTATGTACTGCCTTTATGCCGATGCAACGCCAGTCCTTAAGATCCCCCAACAGGACATGTTTTAAGGATATCCCTGCTTCAGCACTGGTGGCTCAATCAGTCCCAGCTTCAGCACAGGTGGCTCAATCAGTGGCTCAGTCTTTGACTGAGCCACTGATTGAACCACCTGTGCTGAAGCTGGGCTATCCTTAAAACCTGACCTGTTGGGGAGACTTGACTACTGGAGTTGGCACCCCTGCACTACATCACATTTCCACGCCTCCCCCTACTCCTGTAGATTGAAGGATATTGGATCATATTGCAGAGTATTAGAAAACATAGGCAAAGTTATATTCACATCATTGTTATAAGGTCAGAGTCTATGCTTGTTGCTTGTAGAGGAAGTAATAGATCCCTGTCTGCACCACGGTTTTAAAACTACTGTACAGATGTGGCAGCCGGTATTACTCTCGCTGGCGCATTCCAGCAGGCGAAGGGCCGGACTTTGACATTCTGAGGCCCTAAGCTGTGTCAAGTTTAATTAAGCGCCCCCAAAAATTAGAAATAGGTTCATTATTCTGACTGAAGAGACCAAGGTCTAAATATAAACATGAAACTGAAATGAATGAAAGTATTATACTAGCATTGTTATATACAAAGATGACGGTGTAAAGCTAAAATGAACAGTGTTTGCCCATCACATTAAGTTTAATATTAAAGTATTTTCCCTCGTGGTTTTTGGAGAACAAGGTCATTGATGATTGATGATGCCTTACAATGATAAGCGATTAAGTTTGTCACTTTTGATGCACAAGATGCTTATGGTCCCATTTCAACAAAAATTTCCATATTTATAGGGAAGCTTCTTTTCCCCATATTTTCTATATTTATCATCCGATTTTAAAATTTGAGATACATTCATTTATTTATTAATTTTTTTGAGACCCCTCATATTGTGAGACCCTAATCTGTAGCGGAGTTAGTTCCTGATCTGCAGCGGAGTTAGTTCCTAATCTGCAGCAGAGTTAGTTCCTGATCTGCAGTGGAGTTAGTTCTTGATCTGTAGCGGAGTTAGTTCCTGATCTGCAGCGGAGTTAGTTCCTAATCTGTAGCGGAGTTAGTTCCTGATCTGCAGTGGAGTTAGTTCCTGATCTGTAGCGGAGTTAGTTCCTGATCTGCAGTGGAGTTAGTTCTTGATCTGTAGCAGAGTTAGTTCCTAATCTGCGGTGAGTTAGTTCCTGATCTGCAGCGGAGTTAGTTCCTGATCTGCAGTGGAGTTAGTTCCTGATCTGCAGCGGAGTTAGTTCCTAATCTGCAGTGGAGTTAGTTCCTGATCTGCAGTGGAGTTAGTTCTTGATCTGTAGCGGAGTTAGTTCCTAATCTGCGGTGAGTTAGTTCCTGATCTGCAGCGGAGTTAGTTCCTGATCTGCAGTGGAGTTAGTTCTTGATCTGTAGCGGAGTTAGTTCCTAATCTGTGGTGAGTTAGTTCCTAATCTGTAGCAGAGTTACTTCCTAATCTGCAGCGGAGTTACTTCCTAATCTGCAGCGGAGTTAGTTCCTAATCTGAGGTGAGTTAGTTCCTAATTTGTAGCGGAGTTAGTTCCTAATCTGTAGCGGAGTTAGTTCCTAATCTGCGGTGAGTTACTTCCTAATCTGCAGCTGAGTTAGTTACTAATCTGTAGCGGAGTTAGTTCCTAATCTGTAGCGGAGTTAGTTCCTAATCTGTAGAGGAGTTAGTTCCTAATCTGTAGAGGAGTTAGTTCCTAATCTGCGGTGAGTTACTTCCTAATCTGTAGCGGAGTTAGTTCCTAATCTGTAGCGGAGTTTGTTCCTAATCTGCAGCGGAGTTAATTCCTAATCTGTAGCGGAGTTAGTTCCTAATCTGTAGCTCAGTTAGTTTACGTGCACGCCCGGCACGGAGCAGGACACACACAACACGCCAGAAGGATCAGACGCCATTGTAATGGCATTAGATGTGGGCAAAAAAGGGGTGGGACTAGTGGGTTGTTGTACTCGCGGGCACATGCCAGTGGATGCAATAACACCTGCTACATCTGTACTTCCTCCTCCTGCCTGTTTCCCATGTTTTGACCCTCTTTACCAATAGAAAAAGAAGGATACAATGCCATAAATAGAAAGTTGCTTTGCTCTGGCCAGTCGTAGTCACATAAACACAATGCAAGTTAAGCCCATGTTGGCAAACTGCAAAGTGTTTAGTTTGTAAACTAAATCTTCACAAGTGGCTATGTCTCATGTGGTAACAGTAGATCTCACGGTGCAGAACAAGCCCCCACATACAAATATATTCTGTTTTGAATTTCTTTGGAACTAGCAGGTACTATACAATAAATGTTGACAGGACAAAGCACCATACAAAACAATGGATATACATGTTACAGAAACATATATTGTGTACAGAAAATAAAAACATGTTTTGTGTGTCCCAGGTAGAGTATAAATCTTTAACACTGGATCTGCAGCTTACATTAGGGAAAATCTAGTCATGTCCAATAAAAACTGCAGTAGTTTTGGCTAGTGGTGTATGTTTGTATGTTAAAAAGGGGGAGATGTCACCCAACATAGCTTGGGGCTATCACCAGATGATTTTTAAGAAGGAAAGGGAGATTATTTGTGCCAGATAGATTAAAAGGATCTGCTGTGAGGAGGTGATAGAATGGTAGCACTGAGAATATTTATATTTAAGTTACAGAGAATTTAATGGGATCCACACTGAAGTTACTGGACCTTCAAGGGGATAACTAGAGAATTCCATAGTTACATAGTAGATGAGGTTGAAAAAAGACGTACGTCCATCAAGTTCAACCTATACTAAATTTAGACGACAGATACTTTACCCTATATCTATACTTACAGTATATTGATCCAGAGGAAGGCAAACAAAAAACCCCAGTGACACATCATCCAATATCTCATAAGGGAAAAATGAATTCCTTCTTGACTCCAAGAATTGGCAATCAGATTACTCCCTGGATCGCCATCCTTCCCATGTTTACTTATTAGGTAAATAATGTGTTGAGATGGACAGGGCTAAGACAGAGAAAGTGATGGGGAGTTAAAGTACAAAGAAACAGACAGAACATTAGTAATGGGCCAGGGAGGCATGGCCCCATTGTTCTTGTGGTAGTCCCATAGTATACAAAGTTTCAGATGGTAATAGGTTGTCCGAACAAAAAATAAACATATCTGCCTCCTTTAGTACTGTAGAATGACAAAATTTAATTAAGAAGATACAAAACAACTCAGATCTATAAAATTAAGGACGATTAATAAAATATACGCAGATAAAGTGAGAAACTCAATTGCAAGGAAGTAAAGAAATGTTACTCCTATTCCCATCATAAATCCAGGAAGGTTTTTTAAACGATTGACCATCCTCCAGACAACTTTTCCAGGAGATGTTCATATCACTAAAGATGCAGAGCTAATGGCGTTAGGGCCCGAGCTGTGCTAATCCATAAGACACTGGATGGATGGTGCACTTGAATGATACCCGCTCTATAAAGATACAAACAGCTGTGAAATGAGTGACACAATGAAACAGTGTCAATTTATCTCGGCCTTCCAAAGGTTTTTACAATGTTGCTTTGAGGGCAAGATGCACAAAGCACCTGTATTTCCATAAAACGCAAGCACAGCTGTGATTCTAATATCATTTCAGACCTATGTACTATGTTTTATACTGATCCAAACAAGTTAAACAGCCTCTTTTTTTTTTATTCGGCCATGGCTTATGATCAGAAACTACCACAATAAAATGCAACCGTTGTTGCGGTTGAGTTATTTTATCCGCTTCAGCTACAGTTTTTATTCCTTGGCATGGCTCCCACTCGCGAGGTCTGAGTAGCAGCTGAAGTAGAAAACAGATCGAATTTAACAACCGTTGGTTTTGCTTTTTTATTTCAGAAGGGGATAAATACGAATCTCTTTCTCCCTCACTTTTCTGTTTGTCTTCCCTGTCTCTCAATTAAACACAGATGCCAGGAAATCTCCCATGTAAGGTTGAAGTGAAAACATATGGAGAGTACTTTACTACTTAATTACTGTCTTCTATGGAAACTTGGATGGTACATAAAAGCAATTTGTACCCAATGTACAAATATACATGTGGACGTGCGGATGTGCATGGTTAATTTTCACCTGATTTTTCTATTAAAATATCTGTGTTTTCACATAGTACATTTTTAGTAGAGAAGTTCGCTAGTGGCCTAGTGTTTTGGTTTTGCCTCTACTATATACACACACACACACACACACACACACACACACACACACACACACACACACACACACACACACACACACACACACACACACACACACACACACACACACACACGGAACAGGGCATTTTTTGCGCTCGGGGTAAGTTCCACCAACTGCACCTTCTCTCTCCTCACATCCCCCCACCCCAAATTTATAGAACCACACCAAAACAATGCTGTCATTTTTAACTGTATTTGTGAATCTTTTATATTTTGGTGGGACAAATTGCAGATTAACTTTGACCTTGGTTAAAATGAAATAAAACGAAATAAATAAACGTCTCTCTCTCTCTCACACATACTCCCCCCTCTCGTCACCCTCTCTCACTCTCCCCAACTCTCACTCTTTCCCCTTTCTCTCACTGACTCTTCCTCTCTCTTTCCCCCTCTCTCCGTCTCCTTCACTCTACCTCTCTTGCCCCCTTATTTCTGTCTTCACCCCTTTCTCTGTTGCCCCCCTCCTCTCTCAAACTCCCCCTCTCCTTTTACACCCTCTCTATCTCACCCCCTCTGCCTTCTTCCCTCTCTCCTCCCCCCCCCCCCAGGCAGGAGGAGGAGAGGTGCGTCCTGGCAGCAGAGAGATGTCCAACCAAGCAGCCGATACCGGAAGAAGGGCCCAATTTCTGGCAAGGTCTGTCTTCCAGGAATAGGAGCACCTGGACAGGCCCCCCTGAGCCCCCTGGCCTGGGACAGATGCCCCCGCTCTCTCCGTCAGCTTGTCTGTCTTCGATTGCTGGATCTCAGCTGCCCCACTTATCCAATATTCTATCCTACCTCTCCCAAGCTGTGCACGAGTCAAAGGGGAGAAGGGGAGCTGCGGGATACCCTTATACGATTCTTGAGAAGACGAGCACAGCAGATCTTGACTGGTGAAGGGAACCTTGTGATGAGACCCTGCGGATCCCAACCATGAGCGGATCGGGACAGGGGAGGACAGATCACCCTCACGTGCTCAAAAGCTATTCAAAACACTGATATACCAGTGCTGTTTGTGAGTGCAATATTGTTTTAAGTCAGTTCATTTTATTACATTTGTAACTGCATTTCCCCCACCCGGTGGGAGATTTGGCCATTACTGGTCGTGTGGTGCATGATACCTGCTGGTTACAGCAGGGCTGAGTCGGACACCTGTGGTAGTGGGGACACAGGACCAGGCTTCTGGGGTTCATATAGAGTGATAAAGACTGACGCTCAATATCAGTGTAGACTCAGAGTAGAATTGTAGAAATGAATGAAAATAGGAACTTGTCATAAATCCATAACGTCATATATATGATATAGAGTTAAGGGGGGGCAAAATAAAAAGACCTAGCGGTCAGTTAACCAGACTACCGCAGATATGGTCCAAAAGCACACCCCACTTAACATATACACTTCCTCATATAGGGTCAAAGGTTAGAATATAAGGGCTATTGCCCATTTCCTGCCCACGGGGGTACATTGAAGTCCAGAAGTCATCTGAAGAGGTAGGAAACAAAAGAAAACAGCGCACAACGCCAAATAGTGAAGCAAATTCAACAATATATTATTGAATTAAAAAGGGGGTAATATATCTGCGTACATGAAAAAGGTTGGTAAAAGGCATGTAGTGTGTATCACACTGTTTACCACTCGGCGGCTGTTAGCTGTAGATTCAGGTGCTTGCTTCCCTCTGCTGCTGCAGCTCAGTTGATTCTGGGGCAGGGCGTCAGTCTTTTCACTCCCAAGGGGATTTCCCTTCATGCAGCCAGGTTCAGCAGCTGGTACTGGGGCTCGGTGAAATCGCTCCTGCTTCCTGGCCGATATGAAGCTGCTCCTGTACCTCGGCAGGTGTATCCTCTGCACAGAGGTTAAAACGCAGCTTGCTGGGGTGCCCTCAGCGTGCCACGATGCAGCAGTGGTGGATTCAATAGGGAAGTTTGAACAGTCTTACAAAGTCTCTCACAAGTGTCCAAAACAGCACACAGGATGAAATAAAAACAGGACAGGCCAATACATAGACAAAGGCCAATGTAAGCAGATATAAGGCAATAGAATGTTACATCCAACTAGTTTTGTAGAATTAACATTCCCTGAAGAAGTAGTTAATTCTACGAAACTAGTTGGATGTAACATTCTATTGCCTTATATCTGCTTACATTGGCCTTTGTCTATGTATTGGCCTGTCCTGTTTTTATTTCATCCTGTGTGCTGTTTTGGACACTTGTGAGAGACTTTGTAAGACTGTTCAAACTTCCCTATTGAATCCACCACTGCTGCATCGTGGCACGCTGAGGGCACCCCAGCAAGCTGCGTTTTAACCTCTGTGCAGAGGATACACCTGCCGAGGTACAGGAGCAGCTTCATATCGGCCAGGAAGCAGGAGCGATTTCACTGAGCCCCAGTACCAGCTGCTGAACCTGAGCTGCAGCAGCAGAGGGAAGCAAGCACCTGAATCTACAGCTAACAGCCGCCGAGTGGTAAACAGTGTGATACACACTACATGCCTTTTACCAACCTTTTTTATGTACGCTGATATATTACCCCCTTTTTAATTCTATAATATATTGTTGAATTTGCTTCACTATTTGGCGTTGTGCGCTGTTTTCTTTTGTTTCCATTCTCTTAGTGTGTGTGGGGTGCTGAGCCACCCCTGCGTTTACAGCTGCAGACGCCATTATCCCCAACACGGTTATGTGGCACTTATTATTTAATGTTTAATTATCTCACTGTGGGAGCTGTGGTTTAATTTTTTATAAATTTTTTATCACTAAATTGATGGTATAGTCACTGCACTGTATATATATATACATTTATACTTTATAGGTAGTTAGGTAGTAGCGCACAGTTTTGTTTTTTGTGTTATCTGAAGAGGTAGTTCCACTGCGTGCAATCCTGGTGTGTATAAACAGCATAGACAAGAAGCGCAAAAGAGCACTGCTGACAAGAAGATCCTGAGGAAAAAATCCTGAAGGAAAAAATAAAGGGCACAACTCCAGACTAAAAACTGAGGGTATTTATTCCATGAACTCACAGGGACATAAACACAGCCCACGCACCAACGCGTTTCGTCCCGTGGGACTTTATCAAGGTGTATTAGGAAAACATACCTCCTCACAGTTATAGGCCCCATTTCGAGCCAAAAGGTCCTTGGGAACGCACTGCGCATGCGCGCCAGTGACGCGTCGCAACACTGTGACACCGCCCCATGCCCAACCTATCATCTCGGCCCATGAGGTGACGTCACTCGTGTGCGCCCGCATCCAGCCTGACACGCAAAGCCCTAATGCTCTCACCGGGCTAGAGGTGGAAAGGGATAGTAAAACAACAACAACTTTATTGATACACTAAAAACGGACAGACTAACAAAACTAGCAACAACTAATGTAATGCACATAAACGTTCAGCTAAGAAATAACACATAATAAAGCAAGAAAAAATAGAGAAAACCTAGTGATAAATTTAATACATTAAATGCAGGAAGATGTTTGAACAATCACAAACCCAACCTGACTATGATAAATAATAAGTAATAAAGTATTGAGTATATGAAAAAAATGAAAAAAAATATATATATAAAATATATACTAATTACATAGTAAATAAGTATAAACTAAATTTATAAGAAGAAGCACAGACTCGGTGTTTGTGATTGTTATGGACATAGTTCATTTATATGGAAAGGTAATACATATTAATTCTCAAACATAATATTAAACCAATACAATACTGTAAATAACATAATATAACTTCCATATTTAGATGAAGTAGATAAATACTATTAACTGGAATATGTCAATAAAAAGAATAGTATCAACTTAGATAAATAATAAATCATAAACAATATAATTGAATTAGTTGATCAGGGTGAGCATAGAATATTACAATAATAAAGAACCCTTAACCACTAAAGAAAGTGGGAAAGGTCCCAATCGATATTCATACCATGAGGCACCCTGGTCCTTAAAGTAAAGATCCAGAATGCCTCACGTTGATCCAATCTTTTAATTCTATTACCCCCTCTGGGTAACGGTGAAATGAACTCAATGCCTTGAAAACTAAAGTTTTTTAATCCACCTTGGGTACAGTTAGTGAAATGTTTGGGAACAGGGTGATCCAAATTCCCTTTGGAAATCAATCGTACATGTTCCATAATGCGAACTTTAAGATTCCTAATTGTTCTTCCCACATATTGGCTACCACATCCACAAGTTATGAGGTAGACAACATATGAGGATAGTTTTGTATCCAGCCAAACTGGAAGAACTCATATTATAAAGTCATTCATTAACTGCAAATCCTCATATGTTTGAGAATTAATATGTATTACCTTTCCATATAAATGACTATGCCCATAACAATCACAAACACCGAGTCTGTGCTTCTTCTTAGAAATATAGTTTATACTTATTTACTATATTAAGATGTAATTAGTATATATTTTATATATATATATTTTTTTTTTTCTTCATTTTTTTCATATATTCAATACTTTATTACTTATTATTTATCATAGTCAGGTTGGGTTTGTGATTGTTTAAACATCTTCCTGCATTTAATGTATTCAATTTATCACTAGGTTTTCTCTATTTTTTCTTGCTTTATTATGTGTTATTTCTTAGCTGAACGTTTATGTGCATTACATTAGTTGTTGCTAGTTTTGTTAGTCTGTCCGTTTTTATTGTATCAATAAAGTTGTTGTTGTTTTACTATCCCTTTCCACCTCTAGCCCGGTGAGAGCATTAGGGCTTTGCGTGTCAGGCTGGATGCGGGCGCACACGAGTGACGTCACCTCATGGGCCGAGATGATAGGTTGGGCATGGGGCGGTGTCACAGTGTTGCGACGCGTCACTGGCGCACATGCGCAGTGCGTTCCCACGGACCTTTTGGCGTGAAATGGGGCCTATAACTGTGAGGAGGTATGTTTTCCTAATACACCTTGATAAAGTCCCACGGTACGAAACGCGTTGGTGCGTGGGCTGTGTTTATGTCCCTGTGATTTCATGGAATAAATACCCTCAGTTTTTAGTCTGGAGTTGTGCCCTTTATTTTTTCCTTCAGGATTTTTTCCTCAGGATCTTCTTGTCAGCAGTGCTCCTTTGCTCTTCTTGTCTATTCTGGGGTTCATACCCTACATATCTCTTAAGCAGTGCAGTGCCTCTATCTGTCGAAGGCTCCAGGAACTGAAAGTGATCTCCCATGGTAGAACTATTACCTCTCCCCCCAGTAAGGTCACGCACCAGGTAGGAGATATAACAACAGGAACGGTTTATTATCTCTTCTGTACAGCACAATAACAAGGCAGGCTTCTGCCCGATGCAGTAACTCTCAGCTACCACTGAAGGATGGTCCCTGGATCGTCACCACAGGCCAAGGGCACCCACAGCAGTCCAAGCTCTTCCCTGCCTCCCTAGCAGAGGCAGAGGTATGGTCCACACTCACTCTCTCCCGGAGGGAAGAGCACCAGAGAAGGCCCAATATGCAGGCTCTTGGCTGTGTGACCTGCCCCTCTCAAGTAGGTAGAGGCACTACTGAATTTGGGTTGGCACTGCCCTTAAGTACAGCCACGAGGAGGGCACCAAGTCTGTCTCATAATTGGTCCTGCACAGGCCTGATGTCACCGCCTCCCGCTGTCACTAGAGTCCAGCTCCTCGGAGGGGGAAAACCCCATATCAACTACTGGCAACCTGATCGTACCAGGGCTTACTGCCAGGAGGGAAGCAAACTAGTAGCCACAGATGGCATGGCTACACATTTATTGTGCCATGATATTTTCTCTTCTGTTTATACCAAGCCATTATCCTGACTAATCTGGAGCATAGTCTCATCTAATCTGGTGTAGCTACTGAACTCCCATGTGGGAGCAAAGCTCCATTGACAGAACTGGGATAACCAGTCAACCTGTAAGTGTACCTATTTTTCTATGTGGATAATTGAATAATATTACTCATTAATACACTGCTGTGTTTTCTGCATTTCTTCTATGTCTGGAACCTTTGCTTGGGTCTACGCGCCGAAAGACATTTTCTCTTCTTTGGATGGTACTGTAGGAGATTAGGCCTAATAAATACTAAATGCCAGATTACTTGCACCAAGAGAAGGATGCATCGAGCCCAGGTTACAAATTGCATTATTCAATACTCTGTTAGCAGGCAGGTCTCATACAAAAGATACATCTAGGGAGCATATCGTTCCTACTATAAACTGCTAAGCCATCCAACTCTAAAACTTAATGGAAGGAGATCTATCCCGGGAGTGTGTAATTCCATCAACTGTCTTCTCAACTCTACTTCCAGGCAGAATGATCACACTACAAAGCCTAAATCCCTCACAGACAGAGCCAGAGCTAAATGGCTCTACTGCAATCTCTATGTTGAAACAACAGCCTCTCTTATTACTTACCTCTTTGGCTTCAATTCAATATGCTATGAAGCTACTTCTCCATGTCAGGGAAGACTGTGAGCTCTATTCCTTTAAATACTTCCCTAACACATCGTAGCAGCAGCTTCACAACATAATGAGTAGGGGTTTCTGAGTCACATGGAGTAATATGTGGTTACTTGCTCTGCTATGGTATTATTAAACAGTATTGTTCTGCTTTGCACCAATGTATAGCCTAATGGTTACAGCATTGACGTATAAATTAGGCAGCTCTGCTCTGACACTAGGGAGCAGTTTCAGGTGACTTTGAGTAACCACAGGTCAGAGATGGTGTTAACCAACTGTGATCCAAATGATGAATGTATTAGAACCCCAAACTCTCACCAATGCTTTATTCTGTGTATATTTGCCTAAAACTTGACCACTGAAGGTGTTAAAAAATATATATTTTCACTGAGTCTTTCTTTTTAACTATGGTGGTACATTATTTCAATCAAAAAAGTTATGCTAAAAGATTCAGAATAAAAGAGATTCCCAGCATAAATACGGAGACCTCTACAGTTAGGCCAGGTGGTCTCCAGGAGAGGGGGCTCTGTCCGTGATGGAACACCGGATTAGGAATATGAAGTTATGGAGTGGATGTGAAAAGAAACATTGGTGAAAAGTGAGTGAGTGAGTAGGACCAAAGAGTTCTGAATGTTGTTGTGGGAAATTATAATTTGCACGTAACAAATAGCCAACCATTACAATGTTTTAATGTGCAATACTGATTTGGGATACAAAATCTAAAAGTCAGAAAAACATAAAACAGCCCTATATTTATCAAACAATGGTATCCTATTTAAATCAATTAGCGTTCTTCCTTTGTTGATTTGGTGCAATTTCCATTGCACTCGTTTTGCAGCAGGGAGACTGTAGTACAGGGATGGCCAACTCCAGTCCTCAACAGCCCAGGTATTAGCCCCCTGTGCTGAAGCAGGCTCTTTGACTGAGCCACTGATTGATCCAGCTGTGCTGAAGCAGGGATATCCTTAATACCTGGCCTGTTGGTGGCTCTAGAGGACTGAGTTGGCCACGACTGGTTTAATAAATAGCCCTATATATGTGCCTTGTTGCTGCCATCCGGAGATGTTTGATCATTTGCCAGTGTTCCAAAGTGCAGTTTAATTCCGTTTAGTGATATTTTAGAATTGTGTGTTTGCTTTCTTTCCAGAGTACACTGCTAAATGTTACATCCAAATATGGATTTGAGCAGAAACATTGAAAAAAAAAACATAAGCAGATTTTAAGTCTCTGTAAAATATTTGTAAAGTGACATGTAGCCATCATAAAAAAAACATTCATAAAGGATATAATAACCATTCTCAGAAAAATGTCATGTGTTGCATAACAGGGCTATACTTATTCTCTCAGTGGCTCTACAGAAATAACTGGATATTATTGGGAAAGGAGATATTTTGGAAAAGAACCAGAAATAAATATAGTAATACAGTTTTATGTCTTACTAAACCCATGCAATGAGTATGTGCGTCATATGTACCAAGCTTATTGCTCCAGTTATTTTTTTTTTACATCTGGCACAGACTTCTAAACATGAAGCTTTTCACCCCCTCAGATCCGGGCAAATGTTGTGACTCACTGAATTAAGTAGAAATAGCCGTGTTAGTCCAGTTGCGATAGTGCAGAGTAAATGAGTACTTCAGTATTAGGTGATATTTGGACTAACAATTGATATTATAAGACAAGCTTTCAAGCGTTCTCCTCTCTTCCTCAGGACAGAAACACGGTATTGCAGACCTGAGGAAGAGAACTCTTGAAAGCTTGTCTTATAATATCAATTGTTAGTCCAAATAAAAAAAGTCTCACCTAATACTGAAGAACTCGGTGACTCACAGAGACGCTCAGAGTTATACAACCAGTATAATCTGTGCGGCATGTAACTCCTCCCTTGATTTCTCTGTTTTTGCCCCAGAATTATCTGCGTACATAAGCCCCTCTGCCAAGGCCGCAGACAGATTTCCCGGGGTCCAGGACTAGAGTTGCATCCTGCCCCCCCATTTCACACCTCACGGGCCCCTCTATTTCGCACCCTCTACCCATGTATTTCTCTCCCCTCCGTCTCACTCACTCTCCCCCCTCCCACCTCGCATGTATTTCTCTCCCCTGCGTCATACTCCCCCTTGCCTCACCGGGCCCGGGACGCGATTACTGGCTATCCCCCTCCCCTGTCGTCGGCCCTGCCCCCTGCCTCAAAGCCATGTACTGTATCATTGTTTATTTGCTGCACATTTGATTCAATTCTGTGAGGGTGAAACTGAAACCTAAATATTTGTACGGGTGCGTTTAATTGTCTTCAGAACTACATCATCATTGATGCAAAGGATCTTTGATACATAGTTACATAGTTACATAGTAGATGAGGTTGAAAAAAGACGTAGGTCCATCAAGTTCAACCTATGCTAAATTTAGACAACATTATCCCCCTCAGTGCACCTTATTAATAGCTGCTCAGGGAAACGAGAGGTATTGGAGGTTATGGCTGTCATTCATCAAAGTTTTCCAACTGAACAAAACCAGTACAAAAAAAAACTAGTTATCCAAAGGGAAAATCTATTGTTTTCAATTGCGATAGCTGACATAACAAATCTAGTGCATTTATTTTTAAGGCATTCCCCAACTGTTTATCAAAATCATTATCTGAAAGCAAAAAGGCACCTTAATGGAACTGGATGGGTCAGTTTTGATATTAGCATCAGTGTTTATAATCAAAACAAATTTGGATACCCAACCCTTTACTTTCAGAAATCACTGTAACATGACCTAATATTCAGGGATACTCAACTTTAACAGGATCCCCATAAATATGGCAAAGCATCTGTATACTGTATTCTGTAATAAGTCTGAATGTAGTCATGTGTGGAAAATGGAGGAATTTTCCAATAAATTGTGCATTGTGGAAGTTCAATTATTTTTTCATTTCACGTTGGCATTGCACCAAGTTATTTAGTGAACGTATTAGAATTTTCCTTTTTGGATATGGCTAAATGTAAAGAAAAAAAGATGAGTAAGAGGAGGAAGTCAACGCTGATAAGCCATACTGCAGGGAACTGTATATTTATATGGAACACCCATATAACTATGAATCCGTAACCAACGCAGTTACTGCAATATCAGACATAATTGTACATCTGCTTATTGAATAGCTCTAATTAAACCTAACTAAATGTGGTATTGTTTTTTAATGTATTGCACTGTAATGGTTTTTTTTAATGATTTTTGAATGACCTATTACGGTGTTTTGTTGTTGGTTCAGGGGGTGGGTGAAGGTGGTAGTTGCCCCAGGATGGTGTTTAGGCTTTTTGGGAGGGTAGTGCGAGGGGATCAACCTCTACTGAAACACTTCACAAACCCCCCTGTACCAACAACACATGAGTTCCTGCCATTTAACCCTTTCATTACTTTAGCGGTTAGCTGCTAAGGTATTGAAACTGGCTGTAATTTTATTGTTATTACATTGGAGTGAATCCGGGAGTCTCCGGAGCTGAAATTAATATGCGGGTCCGCTCCGGAGACCCCCGGAGGCCCCCGGTATCAATCCTATGCAATAAAAATAAAAGAAACGCCTTGATATGCAAATCACAATTTAAACCTCGCCACCCTTTGGATTGCGAGAAAAGAGCGCACGTTTTTATAGTACGATCTGCATATCGGAGTTTAGTGAATAGTAGTTGCTGGCAGAAAATGGGAGTTTGGGCATTTTTTCAGCTACCGCACTACTTGTTATAGCCAGAGTGTTATAGCTTGTTAAAAAGCCATTTTAGTGTAATATTGCCAAGTTATCGAAGCTTTGTGAATAGCTACACATGCAATATCGCTCTAAAAGGGCACTTATTGTGCATTAATGCACTTATCGCAGTTTAGTGAATGAGCCCCATAGAGAGAAAAATGACTAACGTCACAATGAGCTACAGTATATTCACCCACTTTAAAGACACTGATATTACACACACACATGCATCTATATATTGATCATTATAAATATATATATGTTATATATATATATATATATATTTATTTATACAACACGTTTTTTTAAATGCAAGCAAACAAACAAATATAAGCCCTCTAAAAACGTTTTTTTAAATGAAGGATTCAATGTTTCTGTGTTTCAATCCTCTAGGGACAGTATAGAAAGAGAGAATCCGGGCGCTACCTGTGTTTATGATAAGGATGGGATAAAGGTATAGTTACAACCTTAGAAGTTCATAAGGTATCCCTCCGCTTCTTGGTCTCCTCCTGTGACTCAAACAACCCCAAAAGAGGATCTACCCAGGATCCTTAGTGGCACAGGGAAAGAAAGGGCGAAACGCGTAGCTCAAACCCCCCCAGCGTTTTGAACCTTCACAGCCACCGTCTGGAGTGGGACAAGGGAAGCGCAGCACTGCATCCTGACGCGGAGGGAGTTTGCTGCAAAACCACAAGTCCTGCATTATATTCCCCATAGACTGGCTTTTTTATCTGTTTTAGCGCTACTTACTCTTTTAGTTTGTAGCACTTCTTTGTTTATCGCTTTTTTTGATTTGTTTAAATAAAGATCTTGGCTTTTACCCCTGGTTTAAGACCTTTCCTTACCTTTCTGGGGCAAGATTTTATCACCCTATTTTTCTTTGGACTAAGATTTGGAGACTGCAGGAGGAGCAACAAAGATACCATTCCAAGTGTGTGCTCACACTTGGCCGTGTGAGTATTAGTACTCTGTTATAAATTATCCATTTCATTTCCATTACCTACTTGGTTTTAGTAGAGATCTTTTATCCCTATTGGAGAGGCTAAACCGTTCATTGGAGCTTAAAGAAACCTCCCCAAAGATTGCACTCACACTTGCCCGTGTGAGTGTTTACAGTGTGTTTTAGCCCTGTTTTCATTCCTTGGGACACTTTGAGACTGTTAATGTATTCTGATCATATGTTCATTCGTTTATCCCGAGGGTGATATTACATCAAAGAAGAAGGAGAAGAAATCCGCAGACGGAGAGCGAAGAAAAAAACTCCACAAAACAGAGAGGAGAAGACCAAAAGATACCTTGATGCGACAGCATTTGCACAAGGCCGTGTAAGTGTTAAGAGTTAATATACACTTTAAAACCACCATTGTCATTGCTTCGGGGATTAACACACCTGAACCATATTTTGTTCCATTTCACCCTTCCACCTGTGCTCCCCCATCTCTCTTTTGTCAATCCTCTAGTGCAGGGCTGAGCAAACTTTTTACGCCGAGCCCCCCTTTTCATCCATAACATTTCTCGGGCCCCCCCTGCCTGATGTAATCAAAATCACATTTAAAAAAAAAAACCTTTATTAAACGGTATACAATGTAAATACAAATATGTCTAAATACTCACATATTTCAACAGCTAGAGCTTGCAAAATTGGCTGTGTCCGCGCTGCCGCTGAGAGCGGTGACATCACCAACTCTCCAAGCATGAGCACAGGGTGTCCTGCATAATTTTGCAAGCATGAGCGGGGGGGCATGGATCGGGGCTATTTGTGTGTGTGTGTGTGTGCGTGCGTGCGTGCGTGCATGGACTGCTGCTGAGCACGGTTCAAAGTAAATTTTGTTTGTCTCCCCAAGCCCCAAGTGTGGGAGAGCGTACGTGCACAAAGGCAATCCTTTTGTGGGGGCATTCATCCACTTCTTTGCTACCTACCTTCCCTCTCTCTCCCCCCCCCTTTTTTTCCCCTTCCCCTCCCTTTTTTCCTTCTCCCATTTGCCTTTTTATTCTCCATGATCTTTGGCTTGCTGTCCCCAGTGTCATCCACACTCCTACCTACAGTGTTATGTATTATTTTCCGTTTTCAATGTTGTGTTTTCACTTTTTTTATTATTATTTCTGTGCATTCATAGTATGATTGATATAGTAGCAGCCTAACCTTTCACTTGCAGAGGATCGCAGCGAAGCAGGTTGCTAGCGGAGGAGAGCAGGAACACAGCGCTATTGCAGGGCAGACACCGGAGGGAGGGGCGTTTAACATCACAGCGCAGGGGCATGCGCCTCCTGGTACCTCCGAAGCCCCCGCGAGTGTTCACACACACCCTCACGTGGCCGCCACCTGCTCAAGCCTGTTCGGCCAGCCGCGCACATCTTCTTGGCCGCCCGCGCAAGCTATTTCGCCCTCCCGCGCACAGTGTCTGTCGGCCTCCAGGTTTTGCCGAACGCCGCATGCACTCCCATAAATAATCTTGCACCCCCCAGTTTGCGCACCGCTGCATTCAATCACAACACCCACACACACACACAATCACAACAAAGACACAGCACACATACTCAATCACAACACACACAGACAACACACACTCATATCACAACACACACTCAATCACAACAGCACACACACAGACATCACACACTCAATCCCAACCAACACAGACACAACACACACACAATCACAACAACACACACACAGACAACACACACACAATCACAACAAAGACACAGCACACATACTCAATCACAACACACACAGACAACACACACTCATATCACAACACACACTCAATCACAACAGCACACACACAGACATCACACACTCAATCCCAACCAACACAGACACAACACACACACAATCACAACAACACACGCACAGACAACACACACACAATCACAACCAACAGACACAACACACATACTCAATCACAACACACACAGACACAACACACACTCAATCACAACCAACACAGACAACACCCACACTCAATCACAGCACACACCCACACTCAATCACAACACCCACACACAACACGCACTCAATCACAACCAACACAGACAACACACACACTCAATCACAACACACACCACACACTCAATCACAACCAACACAGACACAACACACACACACACTCAATCACAACACACATTCTCACACACATACACACATCACAACACACACAATCACAACACACACACAATCACAACACACACAACACAGTCACACTTTCACCTGAGGGGGGTGAAGTACAAAACATGCTGGTCCCCCTTGTGCAGCTGAAAGCACAGCAGCAAGCACAGGAAGTCCTGCCCCCGCAGCAAGAGCAGAGCAGGGAAGCAACTAGCACAGAGCTTGAGCTTCTTGGCCGCCCGTGCACAGCAGCTGCCGGCCCGCGCCCCCCCTAAATAATCTGGCGCCCCCCCCAAGGGGGCACGTCCCTAGTTTGCGCACCGCTGCTCTAGAGCAGGGGTGTGAGAGATGTGTTTGGGGGACCGCGCGAGGCCTCTGTAAATTTCCTTACCTTGGTGTTAGGCAACGTGTCGCCAAGGCAACCCAGCGTCAAATGACGCCGCAATATCACGTGATGTCGCGTTGTCATGGCAACGTGACATCACATGACCCCGCGGCATCATTTGATACTGGAGCCGAGCCGAGAGGGGGCAGAGGGGTGCAGGGGGGAAACGTTTGCACACCCCTGCTCTAGAGCTCAGATTTCACATATGTTAGGGAGACAATAAAAGTATATTACAGTTACAAACAAAGCTTTGCATATTAAAGGTTGATGGAAAGAATATTGATTTGCCGTCTTGCGCTTGCACTCGGCTCCAGTTTGGGGCCATGTGAGTCAGCTTGCAATTTGGGCAGGGAATTATCTTCGTCAAAAATAATGTGTCCGGCCCAACAAGTCATAAACCTGCCGGGTAACAATCTGTACAGGAAATAAAACAAACATTCTTTAAGAAACCGTATGTGAACGGAAAGAAAAAAGCAAATATTTTGTCCTCTCAATATACGCCTTTTTTAGTAGCACGTGAAGAATGAGCAATTTCCTTAACGATAAGTGCATTGCTTGGCCGTCTGAAGTCCTGAGAAGTCTAAATGTTCCTGCAGATCGGATACATTTCCCCCAAAAATATTCACATTGCTGAAAGATCAAAATATGAGAAAAGTGGAAATATTCATATTCCTTATGGGTCCCACTCACTTGTTAGCAAAATAATTTGGGCCAGATTGTGAACTAGAAAAAAAAAAGGCCGAATTTTATTGAGGTGTTAAAAGAATAGACAGCACTGCAGGCATGCAGATGCCGTAGTAATAATACTCGTAATAATGTTTTCAATAAGAATATAGAAATTATTTTCCCAAGCATATGGAATGTCGATAAACTATTCATTTCCTTTTATTAAAATTCCTGGAAAAGCAGTTGGAGTAAATGATTTTCTTCGCATTCATTTACCTCCTGGTAAAGATGAGAAGAGATGGGCGAAAGAAGAGAAGAGATGCATAAGGAAATGTGCAAAGACTATGTTGTGTATTTACTAAGAAGTGCTCTGCTAAACTTTGGTGTCGTTGGCACCAAAAGGTGTCTCATGCAATATAGCACTGCTTAGTAAAGAGGGGCTTAGGAGACCTATACACCAAGCTAAAGGTCTTTGCCATTACATTAATGCTAGCAGCAGAATTTGGAACATCTCATCATTGTTGATTGTTCAGCTTACGTAGGAGCAATAGGATATAATAGAAAAGATTAACGCAATACTGTGCTATATAACTGGGAACTTCATTTCCCCAATGTTCTCTGTTAATATTGCTTGCCAGGTCTGAAATGGAGTTTCCGTTGATGTCAACTAGAAGAAGCTTGATCAGCAGAGGATTAAAACCTGGAAAAGAGCCGTTTAAGAGCTTGACGCATAACTTTCTTTACGTTTGTACACTGTTACACAAGTCTTAAATCGGTGAAGTTACCTGTGTCTCTTGCACGTCAGAGGATGCAAAATGGCTGTTCATATTTTCCGCATTACATGGGCCAAAAGGAAGCCACAACGTCATATTTTGCGGTTCCTATTGGATGGCCATTATTAACCCCTTTAGAAACCAGTAACTGATACCAGTAAATATCTTGAGAACTGGGGGTTGCCAGAGCTGAAATTAACGCAGGGACCCCCACTCCCCCCAGGTTGCCATCTTGTAAAAAAAAAAGTGCCAATAGACTTAACGTTTCGGCCACACAGGCCTTTCTCAAAAGCAGAAATAGTACAACAGAAACTGTGGCGCTTCCCAAATACAGACAATGAAAACAGTCAATAAAAACGCACAAATGCCGTATATGGAAAAGGATGCAGTAATATAAAATAAATATGTAATGATACTGGCCCTGGGTGGTAAAGATGCAGCTCTACCCGATGAAGAATCTCCCTGGATCCTTGAGGTAAGTAGTGGAACAGGTGTGGGGAGCGCAAACCGTAAAAATAAAGAATATACAGAACAGATATCAGTCAAAAACACTGTATATAAAAATAGATGTTTATAGCATGCAATAGGCCATGCACAGTTGAGGGTGATATGGGTGAACACAGATAATGGTTAACCCTCTGTGGGGTGTCTGGAACCCGTGGTGGTATCCAAGACACACTATATAGTGAGAGAGATGATGGTGTACATAATAGGTATAAGTAAATAACCAACTCACACGGCCCTGTGTGAGTCCCCACACATAGAGGTGTCTTTAGTAGGATCTCCTTGTACCTTGCAGTAGCAGCCCCAGTGAGCGTGCAGACAGAGGGGTGATGGTATAGATTATAAGCAAATAAATAAATAGTGACTCACACGGCCATGTGTGAGTCAATACCCATAAGTGGTATCTTTTCACTTCTGTGTCTCCTGAGTCTGTCACTCCACAGGGCGTCCTAGCACTCGTGGTGGAAGCAGTCCCACAAAGACATCCAGAAGAATAGGGGTTAGAAATATAAAACACTTTATTTAAGAAAACAGTAAAAATTAAAAATCACTCACATAGCAAGTGGCCTTGCTGGTTCTCCGCTCCTCGTTCCTCCTCACAGTGACGCTGGATGCCGCGTCCGGCAGCAGAGAGGGAACTGTAGAGGTATGGGAGTACGGAGTCCTGTAGTGTCCAAAAATTCTCCACATTCACCAGGCTACGCGTTTCGCACAGAGAGCGTGCTTCGTCAGGCCATGAACGTGATGGGCTGGAAGTGTCTATATGTAGTCTGTAGGAGCAGCTGATTGGATCAATTAGTAGCCACTCCCCCTTGAACATATATGACGTTATAGAACCTGGACGCCACGAAAAGGACAAATTGAACATTTGCCATCAGTTAGAATTGATCCAATCAGCTGCTCCTACAGACTACATATAGACACTTCCAGCCCTCCACGTGTTAATATGTATATTGATTTACTTTTACTCACGTAGCATTATTCAAAGATCTCTTTAAATTGAAGGTTTTAAGTCCCTTTCTGAATACAAAATTTCACCGATCATTTTTCAGTGTTTCAATGATAGATTCAATGATAACCCAGTCATGTAGAAAAATGGTCCCAGCTGTTCCTCAACTGCATCTATGGTCAGAAGGCCCCAAACACCAAAGATGTTTCATTTTAGGGAAACAGTGAAATAGTCATGATAAGAAAACCAATAAGGAATATTTTTATTGGTCTGTCCGAAGGGTCAGCTAAAATGTATTAAGGTAACCCAATAAAATGCCAGCTGCAAGTTGCTTTTTAACTTTTTTTCCACATCATCTTTGGAGTAAAATTGGTTGCAAAGTAAAAGTGACATTATCCGCCATTGGATCAGTTTTAGAAAAGTACGAACTTGCTGAAATAAAACTCAAAATGCAAAACTTTGAAAAGGTTTGCTAGAACTTTGTAACCTAAAAAGTGCAGTTGAAGTTGTCAAAGTCGAAGCGAAATTAGTCATTTTTTTAAATAGAATTTCCAATTTTGCTAGAGAAGTTCTTATCCTGAAATATGGAGATACAGTAACACTCCTCAGTCTCTCTCAAGTATATCAGGGTGAGGAGGCAAATTTCGACAGTGTGGTCGAAATATTCGCACACCTCTAATCAGGTTCATATTATTGGAGGCATTGATCAAAGGGGACAATGTATTAAACATATTTGTTATAAATGATGAAATAGTTTCAAGAGTTCAGTTAGTATGCATTATAGGCTGAAGCTGGTAAATTCCGGATATTATTGAAATCCCTGCTCTCAGATTGGTTAAAATTCTGGACATTATTCATTCAGTAATGGCCCGGAATTTTTGGCACCCTGTCAAGTATTTCAAACAATCAGCTTTCAGTTCTCATTCCCAAAGAGTGAGAGCAACTCTCAGTCAGGGGAGTTGATTGGACAGGAGGCAGCAGCAAGGCACTCACTCCTCCCCCACTCTGCCTGCAGAGAGCTCCGCACAGGAGAGTGAGGGGAAAGGTGTGTGTGCGTGCGTGTATGCTGTGTGTTTTGTGGGGGCAGCAGAGTGTTTTATTGGTTTGTGTGTCTGCAGTGTGTGTTCTGTTTGTGTGTTTTGTGGGTGTAGAGGGGGCAGCAGAGTCTGTTTTATTAGTGTGTGTGTATCTGCAGTGTGTGTTTTGTGCGTGTAGAGGGGGGCTGCAGTGTGTGTGTTTTGTAGGTGTAAGGGTGGATGAAGGCTGCAGAGTGTTTTGTTGGTGTATGTGTCTGCAGTGTGTGTTTTGTGAGTGTAGAGGGGGTCTGCAGTGTGTGGGTTTACAGGGGGGCTACTGGTGTGTGTTTTGTGGGTGTAGAGGGGGGCAGTCTGTTTTGTTGGTGTGTGTGTGTGCAGTGTTTTGTGGGTGTAGAGGGGGCCTGCAGTGTGTGTGTGTCTTCAGTGGGTGTAGAGGCAGGGTTGCCACCTCTCGGGTTTGACCCGGAGACTCTGGGTTTCGGGCACATACCTCCATGATACGGCTTGCCGTCATCAATCTCCGGGTGTGGTGGGGTGTGGTGTGGTGCAGTGGCGTGTCCAGCATTCTCCGTTATGCTCCTACAATTTTTCTCTCCAACTACAGATGATACGTGACGTCATGCAGCTAGGCGGCGTCACCTTGCCAATGGCCTTTAGTAGAAGGTGGCAACCCTGTGTAGAGGGCTGCAGAATGTGTTTTGTTGGTGTGTGTGTGTCTGCAGTTTTGTGGGTTTACAGGGGGGCTGCCGTGTTTGAGGGCATAGAGTGGGGCTGCTGGGTGTGTGTGTGTGTCTTCAGTGTGTGTTTTGTGAGTCTAGAGCAGGGGTGGGAACGTCCGGCCCGTATCATTTGGTCAGGCCCCCGGGAAACAAGCCTGCAAGAATGGTTTTTAAAAAATAAATAAAAAAACTAAAAAAACTGTGTGTCTGTCTCTGTCACTGTGTGTGTGTCAATGTAACTGTGTGTGTGTGTGTGTGTGTGTGTCTGTCACTGTCACTGTGTGTGTCTGGCACTGTCACTGTGTGTGTCTGGCACTGTCACTGTGTGTGTCTGGCATTGTCACTGTGTGTGTCTGGCACTGTCACTGTGTGTGTGACTGTCACTGTGTGTCTCTGTGTGTTTCACTGTCACTGTATGTGTGTCACTGTCACTGTGTGTGTGTGTGTGTGTGTGTGTGCGTGTGTGTGTGTGTGTGTGTGTGTGTGTGTGTCACTGTGTGTATCACTGTCTCTATGTGTGTTTGTCTCACTGTCTCTATGTGTCTCACTCTCTGTGTGTCTCACTCTCTCTGTGTGTCTCACTCTCTGTGTGTCTCACTGTCTCTGTGTGTCTCACTGTCTCTGTGTGTGTGTGTCTCACTGTCACTGTCTGTGTGTGTGTGTCTCTGTGTGTGTGTGTGTGTGTGTCACTGTCTGTGTCACGGTCACTGTGTCACTGTTTGTGTGTCAATGTCTGTGTGTGGCAGCAGCCGCCTGAGGTGATGAAGGACCTGAGTATCACAGGGCAGAGCGGGTAAGCAGCGCTCCGGGTGGGAGAGGGTATAAGAGGAGTGGGGGATGGGGGGTGTATAAGAGGCTTGGGGGATAGAAGAACGAGTCTGCGGAGGGAGAGACACCTCACTACCGCCTCTCCTCCTCCCCACACCGGGCAGCAGCTGCAGATGAGGGCACCTGCTCCGCAGTGCCGCAGTGTAAGATGAGAGGGAGCCACACAGGGCCCTGACGGGGAGGGCAGGAGGGCCCTGTGACTCCACCAGGCCTGTCACTCAGTCACTGAGTGACACCTAATCCCAGCATCATTGGTCTCCTTGACGTCAATACATGTTGTATGATTAACTTTTGCAGACACCCCCCCCCCCAATTATCTGTGCCCCATAAAATGACTCAGTGTGATCTAAGCTGTCAGACCGTCCCTCATGCATCTCAAATTGCCACTTCTTGCAGCTGATTGTCATTCTTGTTTAGAGAGTGTCTGAAAGTGAGTGAGTGTATGAGTGAGAGGGTCTGAGAGTGTGTGATTTCCCTCCCCCCTGCTCCGATTTGTGTGTGTGTGTGTGTGTGTGTGTGTATACAGACACCAACCCACAGTCAGTCATAGTCACCCACCACCCATGTCAGTCAGTCAGTCACCCAAGTGTCAGTCAGCCACCCAAGTGTCAGTCAGTCAGTCACCCAAGTGTCAGCCATTCACCCAAGTGTCAGTCAGTTAGTCAGTCACACAAGTGTCAGTCAGTCAGTCACCCAAGTGTCAGCCATTCACCCAAGTGTCAGTCAGTCAGTCAATCACCCAAGTGTCAGTCAGTCACCCAAGTGTCAGTCAGTCATCCAAGTGTCAGTCAGTCAGTCATCCGTGTCAGTCAGTCACCCAAGTGTCACTCAGTCACCCAAGTGTCAGTCAGTCAGTCAGTCACCCAGGTGTCAGTCAGTCAGTCAGTCAGTCAGTCACACAAGTGTCAGTCAGTCACACAAGTGTCAGTCAGTCACACAAGTGTCAGTCAGTCACACAAGTGTCAGTCAGTCAGTCAGTCAGTCACACAAGTGCCAGTCAGTCAGTCAGTCACCCGTGTCAGTCACCCAAGTGTCAGTCAGTCAGTCAGTCACCCAAGTGTCAGTAAGTCAGTCACCCAAGTGCCAGTCAGTCAGTCACCCAAGTGTCAGTCAGTCAGTCACCCACCCAAGTGTCAGTCAGTCAGTCACACAAGTGTCAGTCAGTCACACAAGTGTCAGTCAGTCAGTCACACAAGTGTCAGTCAGTCACACAAGTGTCAGTCAGTCAGTCAGTCAGTCATACAAGTGTCAGTCAGTCAGTCACCCAAGTGTCAGTCAGTCAGTCACCCAAGTGTCAGTCAGTCAGTCACCCAAGTGTCAGTCAGTCACCCAAGTGTCAGTCAGTCAGTCACACAAGTGTCAGAAAGTCAGTCAGTCACACAAGTGTCAGTCAGTCAGTCACACAAGTGTCAGTCAGTCACACAAGTGTCAGTCAGTCACACAAGTGTCAGTCAGTCAGTCACCCACCCAAACCTGGAAAACCAGTTGCGAGTAGCAACATCATCAATACCAGCTAACATCACACGCCTCACCAAAGAGAAGCCGTTCCAGCCATCACATTAGGGGTGAGTTAATTAAATGTTTGACCAAATATAGCAGGCTAATTTTTAAGTTGATCATTTTGTATGGCCCGCGAATGATGTTATAAATATCCAAATGGCCCTTGGCAGAAAAAAGGTTCCCCACCCCTGGTCTAGAGGGTGAAGGAGGGCTGCAGAGTGTGTTTTGTGGGTGTAGAGGGGGGGCAACAGAGTGTGTATATATAGAGAGGGGTTGCAGAGTGTGTGTATATATATAGAGGGGGGTTGCAGAGTGTGTGTATATATATAGAGGGGGTTGTAGAATGTGTGTTTGTGTGTATAGAAGGGGGACTGAAGAGTGTGTGTATATAGAGGGGGGCTGTGTGTATGTACAATTTCATTTTAATAAACACGTGTAGTAAAAGCAAAAGAATGTAGACGATCATGCTGATAAAAATCAATATGACTACAAGTGTCTATTTTTTAAGAAAAATGTAAAAAAAAAGAAAGATAAGCCTATATTTAGCCTATAATAGTAGTAGGATGAGGGGGATATTAGGGAGATGGGAGCAGTGTAGGTGAGAGTGATGGGATGAGGGGATATTAGGGTGATGGGAGCAGTGTAGGTGAGAGTGATGGGATGAGGAGGATGTTAGGGTGATAGAGCAGTGTAGGTGAGTGATGGGATGAGGGGGATGTTAGGGTGATGGGAGCAGTGTAGGTGAGTGATGGGATGAGGGGATGTTAGGGAGATGGGAGCAGTGTAGGTGAGAGTGATGGGATGAGGGGATATTAGGGTGATGGGAGCAGTGTAGGTGAGAGTGATGGGATGAGGAGGATGTTAGGGTGATAGAGCAGTGTAGGTGAGTGATGGGATGAGGGGATGTTAGAGTGATGGGAGCAGTGTAGGTGAGTGATGGGATGAGGCGGATGTTAGGGAGATGGGAGCAGTGTAGGTGAGTGATGGGATGAGGGGGACGTTAGGGTGATGGGAGCAGTGTAGGTGAGAGTGATTGGATGAGGCAGATTTTTGGGGGGTGGGAACAGTGAAGATGAGAGTGATGAGATGAAGGGGATGTTAGGGTGATGGGAGCAGTGTAGGTGAGTGATGGGATGAGGGGGATGTTATGGTGATGGGAGCAGTGTAGATGAGAGTGATGGGATGAGGGAGGTGTTAGGGAGATGGGAGCAGTGTAGGTGAGTGATGGGATGAGGGGCATGTTAGGGGATGGTTGCAGTGAAGGTGAGTGGTGGGATCAGGGGAATGCTAGGGCGATGGGAGCTGTGTAGGTGAGAGTGATGGGATTAGGGGCTATTAGGGAGATGGGAGCAGTGTACGTGAGTGATGGGATGAGGGGGATGTTGGGGAGATGGGAGCAGTGTAGGTGAGATTGATGGGATAAGCGGATGTTGGGGAGATGGGAGCAGTGTAGGTGAGTGATGGGATGAGGGGGATGTTGGGGAGATGGGAGCAGTGTAGGTGAGTGATGGGATGAGGGAGATTTTAGGGGAATAGGAGCAGTGTACTGTATGTGAGAAAAGATGAAGTGCAGACATGAAAGGGGTTGGGAATGAAGGACCCTTAGCTCTAGTAAATCTAAAGAAAATGTATTTCTTTTGAACACTGTATTTAGATTTACTAGGCCATTTTCAGGCTTTAAAAAAATGTTTTATACAAACTATAAGAAAGGGCTCCCAACGTCTTGGTGCCTAGGGGCCCGCAAGGATCTTAATCCACCACTGAGGTTAATTAAAGGAATCACTAGCCTTTGTAATTGCTTGTGCATATCTCAGCTTTAAAGATATACAAATTGAAAGTAAACTATACAGTATCATGTCATAAACCCTAACAGAAGAACATTCCTCTGGCAAAAAACAGGTTAAAGTCCATCTATCTCCTTTCAAATTACCAGCATTTGCATGGGAATAAAAACTATTTTGAATAAGGATTATGCCATTTTCTTCTCCCACCTTTCTTTTCTCTGTAATTCTGCCGGTTTAACTTGCCCTTCGATAATAGAGGCCAAGTAAGGCTGTAATTAATGGACTGGTTTAGGAGCGGGATCACTCGACCACAATGAATGTGTACATAGTGAAAATGTGCAAGGTAAATCATCTACAATGTTTAAAACTGCGAGGGGCAGAGAACATGTAAAAAATACAATGTTGAACATAAGACACACATACATGTACAGTATGTAAACGTGTCTCAGCACTACTGTAACTAGCACACTGGCATAAGCTTTCAATCTTTAAGTTATGACTGGAGAGAATTTACAAGGAAATGCTGTTTGAGAGTAATTAAATACAACTTCTAATGCACAGTTTCCATTTGAGCCATACTACTAAAATAATAAAGGAAAATGCCCACTCCCTTGTGTACTTTTACAAAGGTTCTCTCAAGTACATGTTTACTGAAATTTAGAACTCTAGTTATAGTATTGGTCTGAAATACTCCCCACACTGAGGGTTCATTAGGAGCATCAGCAATCACTTCAATTTGTTGTTCCTCAACTGAGTTCTGATACTATTGTTGGTAATTAATCCCATTGGCGGCTTCAACACAAACAACAGTGAAAAGCATATCCCGAAGGTCCCACTCCTCTGCCGAACCTGAAACCAGTAGTGAGTCTTCTGTTGACAGACACTGAAAGAATATTGTGGTCTGAAAATAAATGTTACTAACCAATATTCATGGCCTGAAATTGAACAGTGTCCAACCCCTGGGGATTTTAGGTTGCCTATCACTAATGTATACAGGACAGCCACAATTTAAGGAAACACTCAGTATTGTAATGGTCTTGTTATCACAGGGTTTACTTTAAGAACAGGCCGCTATATAGTCACAAAACACGTGTATCAATAAATGTTTGGGTTTATAACGCTAGAATATTAAGTATTCTGGCCAATTATATTTAATCGTATATTTAAACGTTCCCAAGTACAAGCCCTGCAGGAAACCAGTTAGGTAATAAATAATCTGACCAACCAGGTTTGTAGATGGGAGGGGAGAACAGGACCCTAATGAAAGCATTGTAAATGAGATGATGAAAAGAAAGCCTGTCTGACCTTCAGGCCTTTTGGAAACATATCACAATGAGTCTTAAAACTGACTCACCATAGGATTGCATACATAGGCCATACAAATCACAGGGGTTGCCTTTCTGTCATTTAGGCAATAAGTGTAGATCTTTATCAGGCTAAGTACCTGTTAGCCACGAAAAATGATAATATGTTACTTCATCAAAGGAACTGAGAATTTGACAAAATGAGAATTAAAAATCGAGCATTGGCGGGTGGCTTTCTGAAGTCTATAGAGGTAGAAACCAAAATAAAGTTTTCCAGCGCCAACTAAAGTATAAGTGCAATATATTTATTAATTTATCTTATGCATAGATAGAGCCAAATACCTGCTAGGCAGGCCAAGTAAGACAACCACTTTCCTGTATCTGTATATAGTGGCAGTAAGTGGTCCAGAAAGATATTAAGATATCACTTCTTACCTCAATGCCTCAGGCACCAAAATATTCTGTGTTGATGAGTTGTGTGTTGTATGTTGTTTGTACACTCTCTATAGTTGTGCATGCTTTTGTATTATTAATATTTGGTATTCATACAACTCCATACAAGTCAAGTTACAAATGCAACATGTGCCACTGGAAATCTGACCCTACAATGTCCAGCAATATATTTGATCAATCTTACCAATGTATCCTTGTGCACATATATGATATTCTAAACTATTTTATGTTGTGTTGTGGTATCAATATGGCCAATTACACACGCTTCATATTTAGTTTGTTACGGAGTACTATACTGTAACAGGAAAGGGATTTAAATTACCCTGGTTTTATTACATCTGTGCTCAAACCCACAAGCTGCATTTTTCTTTAGCTGCCTTCTCTGTACCATGAGACATCACATTTTGGGAAATTATTAAACTCTCTTTCATGTGATAATATTGATTTGAAAAAAAATCCATGTTACAGCACATCATCTGCTTCATTAGCTCCACATTAATAAAATATACTTTAAGGTACTGTACAAAGCGGATTCCATCTTTTTGATGATGTCTTAGTCTTCACATAAACAGAGGGAAATGCAAGTTGATAGACATAAAGTACTGCAAATTATTGTTCAGCCAGATGGGATCAAATTTACTTTCCCCTAAATAACATGCTGCAAAAATGAAATCGTTAATGGTAAAATCATCTTCTTTAAAAGAAGGTTAATGCAGTGCTTTATCAATCCCTGTGATCATGTGTGAGTTGGCCAACCACCAAAGAAGAACTTTGTCTCTACACTTGTGGTCTGAAGCACCATTTACAGTTTTCTGACATTAATTAAAAGCGACTTCACTCCTGGCTTGGGTTTTACATTAATTTATAGTCTGCCAAAATAATCCCACTTTTCTGTCAGCAGTATATCGAGCTCTGATATAATACTGAGTATTTTTTTTTTTTTACAGAAAGTTGTTTTCCATTTCCTAAATAGCACTTACTTTGCAGCTATGAAAACTGAAAACGACATAACCTGAATTCACTGGAAAATGCCGGCATTATTCTTTCCTTTTGTTTCGCACATGCCAACTGGTATAATCAGGCTGTTAATTCGTATTGGTCTGTTCTGCTGCAGCAAAACCTGTTTAACTTTTACTTGCGGCTCACTTATAATTATAGAAAGATGTCACATGTCCCCTGGCTGACCCTGTGCTGGACCATCACACACAGCTCACACACAATAGTTTTACTTGATTTTTTCTGTTCATTTACATTCAAAGGGAAATGTACAGTAGCTAGCAGTGACACTGGTGTGAGTGGTGGGTAGGTTACACGACTTCAGTATTTGGGTTAAGTGGAATCCCATACGTTTGTATGGTCAGAGCGGCCTCTTTAACTTGCACTTATATAGTGAATAATATGCTATGATGTTGTGCATAAATAACAAAAAAACTTAAGCTGCACAAATAGAAGTACCTTTTTGACAATGTCACTGATGAAACATGTATCAATACACAACTTCTGCATTGACAAATGAACTTGATCCTATAGATTGCATGGTTCATTTAAAGATATATGCTCTGTCATAACAAAAAGCTGCTTTGCAGTATACTGAAGGTTGGAGCAAGCCAAGATCTAGCTGTCGTATAAGCCTGGGAGAGGTATATATTGGTTGTAGGTCTCATAATTACCTCACATCATACATGCAATACGTTCCTATGACAGCACTCGCAAAGAAGAAGGCTTTAAACGCTCTGAAAATCACATTTTTACACCAATACAGATATCTCTTGTTGTTCCGTTAAAATGTATTTCAAACTACAGTGAATCTGCAGGATTAAAGTACAATAGTGCAGCAGTTATTTCTCGTACCAAATGTGTAAGTCAGGGGTGGCCAACTCCAGTCCTCAAGGGCCACCAACAGGTAAGATTTTTAAGGATATCCCTGCTTCAGCACAGGTGGCTCAATCAGTGGCTCAATCTACCTGTGCTGAAGCAGGTATATCCCTAATGGCCGCCCCTGGTGTAAACATTCTACCAAAAGGTCCCAGATATATTTTACAGATACAGTATGGGGCCTTTGCACTAAGGGCCTCATGCAGTAAGCCCCGATACGGCTTTTTCGGCATTTTATAGCCATTTTTTGCCCTCCGGATTCAGTAAGCGCCGATAAATGGGAATTATCGGGAACTTTTCTTCCCGATAAAAACTTATCGGCATCCGGCTGCCGATAAGCCAGTTATGGGCACTTTTTGAACCCGGCTGAATTCAGGTAGCCCCGATCAGCTATTCGATGCTGATCGGCACTCCAGATTGGAGAGTTTATCGGGAATTCAGCCCGCCAACTAAAGTTGGCAACTTGGTGGAGGAGAAGCATCGGCAAGGGCGACACTTAGAAAAAATCAGCCCTTTTCCCTGCCTGTGACTGATGCCGGGGGGGTCCGGAGCTGATACCCGCACCGGAGCCCCCCGGCATGCATCCGAGGAAGGAAAAAGGCATGTACAGCCCACGTCATTATCTTAGCGGCTAACCACTAAGGCAATGAAGGGGTTAACCCTCCGTTCCAGCTTTATTGTGGGTAGCGGGGGTGGGTGAAGGGGGTATTTGGCCCTTGGTGTGAGTTTAGGGCTTGCGGGGGGTTGCGGGTGCACTTAACCCCTTCACGACCGTAGCAGTTAATACCGCTACGGTCATGAAGGGGTTAAGCCCTCCCGCTACCCCCCCGCAAGCCCAAAACAACCACCGTTGGGGCTAATACCCCCTTCACCCACCCCCACTACCCACAATAAAAAATAATCACACACAACAGCCCAGCACTAAATAAATAAATAAATCTAAATAAATAAATAAATATCTCTATATAAATAAATAAATATATATATATATATATATAACGCTAACAACCCCTAACATACACATATATGCACATCAATGATACTATAGGCCGGTGGGGGCCCTCGAGTGTTACCCGCAGGCCTGCAGTACCAACTATGTGCCTCCCCAAATTAATGTCTAAACACATACATACTTATAAAGAAATAACACCCCCCCCCCCCCTTAACACATACAGTATAGTAATGGCCACAATTACTATTATCCACAAAGTCTGAGTCTGTTTTGCAGCAGCGGAGGGGCCATGGGCAGGATGAAGAGGAGGATGGCCTTCATCGTGGCAGCCGGACATGGGTGGTGAGTACTATATGTATTTAATGTTTTTATTGTTGTTTATGTATTTTACATACAGAGTGGGTGTATGTTGTTTATTGCAATGTTTATTGGGGGCAATTGTCCCCAATAAACATGCTATTCTGCCTTAACCCCTTCATTGCCTTAGCGGCTATCCGCTATGGTAATGAAGCAGCATTTATGTATTTTTAATAATATTGTGCGGGAGCAGGGGGCCCCCTGAGCTGAACCGCATTGATTTGTGGCTCAGAGACCCCCTGCTTCCCAAGTTACAGGCCCCGGTTTGGGGCATCGGGTGCCAGTGTCGCCGCCATATTTATAGCGGACACGGCGCGAATGGGGTGCAATAAAGACGGCGGCGGCACTGCCACCCGATGACACATTCCGGGGCCTGTAACTCGGGAAGCAGGGGGTCCCTGGTCCACAAAGCAACGCGGTTCAGCTCAGGGGACCCCCTGCTCACTGTACACTATTATTAAAAATACATTCATGCTACTTCATTACCATAGCACATAGCCGCAAAGGTAAGGAACGAGTCTTTATTGATGTGTTTTATTCATAGTGTAGATGTGCAGAGGGTCTCCGGAGCAGAAACGTTTTGGTTTTAGGTCCGGGGACCCCCTGCTCCCCGAGATACAGGCCCCTTTAGGGGGTGCCGGTATCCCTCTGCTTTGGTTACATGTCGCGGTCACGTGATCGGGACCTTTAAATGCAGAGGGATACCGGCACCTCATAAAAGGGGCTGTATCTCGGGAAGCAGGGGGTCCCCGGACCTGAAACCAACGCGGTTCAGCTCCGGAGACCCCCTGCACATGTACACTATGAATAAAAGTTGTTTATAAATAGTTTATTTTTTGCTGATGTTTGCGCTGAGAGAGTGGCTTGTCTCTCTCTGCTGCAAACATCTATCGCCAGAAAAGGCCTATCGGAAGGCTTATCGGGAGCCAGGCTGTATCGACACAGGTCATCGGCAGCTTTGCTTTCGCAGTGCTTCGGCAGGGATCGGCATGGATTAGGCCCTTACTGAATACTGCGAGGGCAAATCGCCAACAAAACCACTATCCGCCACCTATCCGCCACCCTTCCCGAAAAGATTTTATCGGGGCTTACTGCATAGAGCCCTAAGTGCCGATAACCCACTCATCCAGGCCTTTTCGCCAGATATGCCTTCTGCTATTCAATAAGCCCCGATAAGTCGCAGATAAAAGCTCTTTTCGGCAATTTTTTGCCCCGAGGAAAAAAAAATTGCCAAACGTGCGCCGAAAAGGCATTTATCAGCAGGTTTTCAAACTCGTGCAATACTAGTAGCCCCCATTAGCTTATCGAGGCTAATCACGGTTCTAGTATTGAGATTTGCTCTCAAAATCATCCCGCCACAAAAAGTTGGCAGGAAGGTGGTGAGAAGCTGCCGATAAGCGGCGAGAGGGGACTTAGAAATAAAAATGCATTTTTCCTGCATCGGATTGATGCTGGGAGTCTCCGGAGCTGATACCTATTAATATCAGCACCGGAGACCCCCGGCATGCATCCCATGCAATAAAAATGGCCTTAGCAGCTAACCGCTAAGGCAATGAAAGGGGTAAGGAACAACAGCAGCTGTATTGGGGGCAGAGGGAGTGAATGAAGCGGTTACTTGGCCCTTCACTCACCCCTCTGCCCCTAATAAACATTACAATATGTACTTACCACCAATACACATCCCACCCACCCCCTGTGCCCCCACATAAAAGCATTTTTAATTTTTTTATACACTGGATTGATACCAGAGGCCGCCAGGGGTCCCTGGGTGGTCCCCGCGAGTATCCATAGGCCTCAAGGTGGTCCCTGTGGCTGTCAGGGGGCGCTCGGGTGTCTGGGGGCCCATGGGTGGTCCCTGTGGGTGTCTGGGGACCCTTGGGTGGTCCCCGCGGGTGTCTGGGGGCCCTCGGGTGGTCCCCACAGGTGTCTAGGGGCCCTTGCGGATGGTCCCTGTGTGTGTCCATGGGCCCTCTGATGGTCCCCGCGGGTGTCTGGGGACCCTCGGAAGGTCCCCGCGGGTGTCTGGGGACCCTCGGAAGATCGCCGTGTGTGGTCCCACCCAAGGACCACCGGACATCAACTGAGGACCCCCCAGACACCCACGGGGACCACCTGGAGGCCCACGGACACTTGCAGGTACCACCCAGGGACCCCCACCGGCAATGTTTTTATGTGGGGGCAAGGGGGTAGGTGGGTTGTGTATTGGTGGTAAGTGCCTATTGTAATGTTTATTGGGGCAGAGGGGGTAGTGAAGGGCCAAGTACCCGCTTCACTCACCCCCTCTGTCCTCAATAAACCTGCTATTGTGCCTTAACCCCTTCATTGCCTTAGCGGCTATCCGCTAAGGTTATGAAGCTGCTTTAATGTAATTTTTATTAAGTGTGCGGGAGCAGGGGGTCTCCTGAGCTGAAGCACTTTGATTTATGCCTCAGCGACCCCCTGCTTCCCGAGTTACAGGCCCTGGTATGGGGCATAGGGTGCCAGTATGGGGCATAGGGTGCCAGTATCGTCGCCATTTTTAAATCATCTGCGTCACGTGACCGGGGATTTAAATAATGAAGGAGATACCGGCACCCCATATATGGGCCCGTAACTCAGGAAGCAGGGGGTCTCCGAGGCTGAAATCAATGCGGTTCATCTCAGAAGACCCCCTGCTCCCGCACACTATTAATTCAAATTGCATTAAAGCAGCTTCATTATCATAGCAGATAGCGCTACGGTAACGAATTTGTTCAATTTTTTTATTTGTTTTTTAATACTAGTAGCAGGGGGTCTCCAGAGCAGAACCTCATTAATTTGTGGTCCGGGGACCCCCCGCTTCCCGAGATACAGGCCCCGTTATGGGGTGCTGGAATCTCCTATGCATTTAAATGTCCCGTGTCACGTGACCGTGGGAATAAAATGCATAGGAGATACCGGCACCCCATAACGGGGCCTGTATCTCGGAAACCAGTGGGTCCCTGGAGATCAAATCAACGAGGTTCTGCTCCAGTGACCCCCTGCTACAATATACTAATACATTTTATATTTAAAAAAATTGATCTCTGGCGAGATTTGCGCAGGGAGAGGCGGCTCTTTCTCTGCAGCAGAAAGAAATCTCCGGGTGACCCCTTTTTCAGAGGAGCGATCATCACGTCTCCGGCTACTCGCCAGTTTTGCAAATGTTGCTTTCATAGGAATTCTGGGCTTTCTACATAGCAACGCTGTCAAAACTGGCGATTTAAACAGCTCGGCGATATTTTTTTTCCGACAGTGCATAGGCCCCATAGTCGGACGCAAATGCACTGATTTTATCACTGCTTTGGGAATAGACCCCATAATCTCTGGGTGCTTGATACACGTACACTGGCGACACACTTTATTCGAGCTTGGCTAGTCCCACGAATTCGGGTATACCCGGGTGTATTGAGGTTTGTGACTGTTTTCTGCCCGAGTGCATTGAGTTATTTTCCAAGCAGGGATTGAAGCATTTTATTCCCGCTGGCTGCAATACTGCACAGTATATATATATATACTGCATTACAATTCATGAATTTATGCCATCTGGTAGACACGCGAAGCATTGCAGCCTATTAAATCCTAATCATTATCATTTAACAGATCAGCCGCCCATCAACCAGGCATGAACCCAGGCTGGGAAGGCAAATGCAACGGGGCTTGTCAGAGGTGAGGAGCGGCGCATTCCAGGTATCTGCCAGGTACATACCGGGTATTTGCTCGAATAAAGTGTGTCGGTGCAGTATGAGCCAGCTTACCTAATTATACATCAATATACAATAATTCAGCAATAGTTATTATTACATTAGGTTCACTAGCCCATATTCAACAGATTTAGGAAGATGTAAGCTTCCCTAGTTTTACAACATATTGAATAGGATACATTTAGAGGAGTACTTTTCTGAGACAGGGGACATGTCCGTCTAGCCATGCTTCTTGCCTAAACCAATATAAGAATAATCTCTTTTTTTGCTTATGAAAGTACCACCCATGCTGCAAATGGAAAGGAGATCATTTTGCCAAATGAGTAGCTAACGAGTCTACAGTACTTTTACATCGCGTTGTGCTGTTACCTGCCAAAGTGTGTGCTGTGCATTGTCAAATAAAACCTCTAAGTTATCCCAGAATCTTTCCTTATTAAATGCGCAGTTCATCTGCTTATCAGAGACAGTGGTACGTGTAACAGCAATGCTAATCTTAAAAACTAACCGTGCTTTTTTTTATTTAATCTCCATAGAGCAATTTGATTAAAGAAGGAAAAATAGACAAAAACACAAATCTACATTTAGCTTTAATTTGGACAGCTTGCTGAATGTCTGAATCAAGTCGTAGTGCTTCCGCAGGCGGCACTGGGAAACGTATGAATGAGGAAGAGAATTCATTTAGTATTGGTGCCTACTGCATGTAACAAATGCACTCATCATGATGTTTATGTTAGGCGGAACTGATGTTGTAACATCTGGAAAATGCTTCACCATTGTTAGTGATGTCTTTGACACGTTAAAGAAGCAGTTCTTTAGAAATGCTGCCTCGCTGAATTTGAAGACTGTGTGAGCCAAAGGGTCAGGTGGCCACAGATTCTTCTGTTTCAAGCACTCAAGAGGATCTGTGAGTGCCAATAAATCGCAGGGCTGAGCAGACAGGTCAGAATCACAAATATCATAAGGCTGATTGACATGTGCGCCCTAGTGACGTTCTACAAACATGGCTAAACCAGGCAAGGTGTTAACATGCTGCACTGTATAATGATACCATGACTTACCCATGCCTCGAGCTGGACCCCTATCCCATTCCCAATAAACACACCATACAACTTTTTTTGGGAGAAATTAAACGGCCACAGCTTTATTTATTACAACAGAAATATCTCATATTAATCCCCAATTAGGGACCCAACCAGATTGCTCCGTGCTCATCTAGCTATTTAGTAGCTTAGTCTGAATGCACAGAGCCCCCAGCGGTAGGTCACTAACACACCAACCGAACCTTGTCAGGAATGGTACCGCCTTCCACAAATCCCATCTGGAAGGTCACCACCATTCTGGTCGCAGCAGCCTGGAATGGAACCACCTTCCCCAACTAAAATACTCCCCCCCCTCCAGGAGCCAATACTGACTGAGTCCCCCTCCCAGAGTAACATTATTCCCACCACCAGCAAGGTCATTTAACAAGCCTTAAACTGGCCTTGCGCACTGCCACTACTCACTGCCTTCTCTAGCGTGTCTTGCCATGCTATAATCAGGATATCATTCTCGATATCCGAAAAATGGGCCTCATCCAAACAAGCTTTCAGCTCCCCTTCCAGGTCCTCGTGCCTTATTGTAATTCCCCCTAAAACCAGCACGAAAGCCGCCAAAAGCCTTATTTATTTTCTTCCTGGATCTTTCGACAGCTGCATCATTCGTAGCCCCCTGCCAGCGCAACCTAGGAGATTACTTCTGACCACACTATCATCAACTAATTAAATCTGGTTACCTATCTGCCTATGTCCTACCGCATGTTACTCATTAAATCCAATGATGGGACCGAAACCCCGGCATCTCTGAACGTCTTTTTAGAACCCTTCTAAACTGGAAACAGGACACCGCTGTTCCATCCTTGTGTATTAGAAAGGAAGGAGCACCACAGGGGCCTGGACTTTCCATAGTCCTTTACCCGCCTTACAGGACAAATCATACTTGCCTCTACCCCCCCCCCCCCTAGGTGAATCCATTTTCCTTTTCCTACCTGGTCCATTTTAGATCTCCTGATTCTAAACCTCACAGACCCTGCATCCCACTCCACATCCTCTCTTTACAACCCCACGGCCTTTCATCGAGGTGCTCACTATTTCACTAATATGCATGGCCCCAATGAAGGCCATGCAAAAAGCTACGCCAAATAGCTCCCCTTCATAATAAGAAAAATTGCCCCCACAATTTTCTCCAGCATTGCTGCCGAAATAAGGGCCTTATCATTCTTGGATTTTCCCCCTCCCTCTTCCAACTCACCACCGCCCTGCGGATTACTAAATCTTTTGTAAAATCCCTATCTCCCTTCAACTTGAAGGAGACACATCTTTTTCCGCGCCAGCCGGGCATCCCACGTTGCACCCAAATCCCTCCTCTCCTGCCCTGATGGACTCAACCTCAGCCGAGTCTGGGACCGCCGTAGTCCTAGCCGTTCCCTGCTGCGGTTCGTGCACTTCCTGATGCCTTGGGCGGCCGCAAGCTCCAGCATGTACCTTTCGATCTCCCGCATTGGGTCAGCGTTGCTGCATGCAGCCACACCCCCGCTCACGCTGCTTCCTGTCCTCGCCTCGCTCACCGGTCCTGACACCTCCAAGCCTCCACTGCTGGAGCCCGCCCTACTACTAAAGATGGGTAAAAACATAAAAATCTGTTTTCTTTCCCTTTTCCTCACAATACACTCCATGGTGCGAAATCCATTGACGGATTTGATCCAGTCTCTATCTGTGCAGATTTTTCCTCTGAATCCGTTGATGTATGCAATCCACACGGATTTTACCTTTGAATCCGCCATTGTGTCCAATCCGCACGGATTGTACTGGAAATCCGTCTCCTTGTCCATTTGTGAGAATCCTCCCCCTTTAGCTAAATGCGTGTGACTTCCACCCCAAAATCCGTGACCAAGCCCAAATCCGAACTTCCCTGCCAAAATGTACGCAAACTCCGTCAAATACCCCAAAATCCGTGCTGCCTGCCAAAATCTACACCAAATCCACACCATATACCCCCAAATCCATGCCCCACACCCAAATCCACGCTTGCCGCTCAATGTCACCAAAATCCGCGCTGCGTACTGAATCCATGCTAGCTCCCCAACCCGGCGCCATCCACCATCCGCCATCCGCCTGAGCACCATCAAAAACAACAATCCACCAACGTATTCCAGAATTCGCAACTGGTCCACCGTGCCAACTATACCTAAACGCGTCACCCCTCCCAAAACCAACTCGAAAAAATCCACGGACCCAACAAACTTACATAGGATTGGAGCAGGGGGTCTCTGTAGTTGAACCCTGTTAATTTCAGCTCCAGGAACCCCCTGCTGCTGGACATACAGACCTCTGAAGGGGTGCCGGCATCTCTCTGCATTTTAAAGTTCCCTCGTCACATGGGTCAATAGGAAGCCTCACCGGATGACATCACAGCTTCCATTTGACAGGGTGCGGTAATTACGTGAACTCTGTTAATGAGCCAGAGCAGCTATCGGCACCTACAATGGAGGTAAGCAACTTCGGAAGCAAGGGGTCCCCGGAGCTGGGGCTCTGCTGCAGAGACCCCCTGCTTCAATCCTATTACAAAAAAAAAAATCACACTCACTTGGATTCCTGCTTCAAAATACATGAAGAGACCCCACCTCCCACACCGCTAATTGATAGATGCCTGCAAAGCATTACCCAGAAAATATTAGAGAGGAGAAAATATGAAGTGAGTTTGACCATGAGAGAAAAGTATATAGACGTTACCTCCGGCACAGATCGAAACTACACTACTCCTGCACAACTCCACTGCTTCTAAAAAGACAGCTGTTAAAAATTCAAGCAACAGATGTCTGCAAGAGATACTTGGTGCAGGAAGCACACCAAAATATGTGGTTGTGAGGCCAGTCAAATATGAAAGGTTTGCTTATTTTTTTTATATGGAACTCTGATGCCTACATCCTCTGTATTTAATTACGTAGATACTGGGTACTTACATTGTGGCTGAAAAATAATAAACTCATAAGGGGTCATATATCAATATCACCAGGCTGCAAAACAGGGCAAACAAACTGCTGTCAATGAAAGAGAGTGGCGGAGGAAACACACCTATATGTAGTATCCAGGATTTATAGAACAAAAATCATTTAAAGCCGGTCTCACTCACAGTTACATGTGCTTTCCACCAAAGTGAGAACTTCACTGGTTGCCCACAAGGCAAAGAGCAATGGTTAAACTCCTCACTATGGAACACCAGGGGCTCCATGGCAGAGGACTCCTTCACCTTCAAACAAAACTTAAGTTCCACAAACCCACCTTTAATCTACGATCCCAAAACCTTCAACTTATAAAATTCCCCAGCTTCAAATGCACTATACAAGTTGGTTGTACAGCAGGGCCCCGCTTCTCGGCGCTCCGCTTTCCGGCGATCCGCTGATACGGCGGCACCGAGAAGGGGGCCGCCATGTTGAATCTGAATTCGCGCATGCTCAGAATGGGCGGGTGCGCCCGGCGCGCATGTGCAGATCGCAGGTTGCGCGCGCAGCGCATAGGTCGCACATGCGCAGAACGCCAAAAATGCCGGTTTGCGCATGCGCAGTACTGAAAATCGCCGGATCCGCTTTCTGGCGATTTTCACTATACGGCGGGCCTCTGGAACGGAACCCGCCGTATACCCGGGGCCCTGCTGTATATCTTTGGCAGAGAGAGACAGGGAATGGAATGCCCTCCATACAGTATATCCATCAGAAACATCAAAGTCCTTCCCACTTTAGACAACTGCTCTTTGAAAAACCTTTTCCAAACCCGATTGATTCTTCGTCCCACCCTTTTAAAAAGCGCATAGGAGCAGGGTTCGCTGTGTGTATGCACTATAAACAACATTGAGATACATAGATAGAACATGCATGAATGTATGGTCCTCAGAGATGGTCCAGCTGGAAAACGTGCCTCCCCCAGCACTCCTCTACCCCGCGGCTGGCGGGACGCTGCTGTGCTGGAGCCCAGACCACTACTGCTGCCCGGTCCATGCACTAGGACGCCGGCACCAAATCAATGTTTTTTTTTTTGTTTTTTTTTTAATTAATATAACGATTTCTATTTCTTTGATAATACCCTGTTTTTTTTCCCCTGATTTTACAGCTGGGAGATTTTGATATTTAAGCCTCGTAGGGGATATGTTAGCAAAGTTCGGCAGCAAAAATGATCCAGTTCTTGTGCCTAAACGATCGAAGAAAAATAATGCATAGAAAGTAATGTGATTTTCCCTTCGATTAAACTGGCACTGCATTTTGCTTGGAGATTTTATAGTGATCGTTTCTGTAATACATACGTGTGTTATTTAACCCTATGGGTGTCTAATATAATTTTACACATGAACCGGCAATTGTATTTCTTTCTTAAATATTACACACTGAATGACACTTGAATCGAACATGAAGGCTAACAACTCCACACCAAATGAGCAGAAAATGCAAAGGAGGATCAGGTGCAGATATTGACCATGAGACTCCCACCCAAGAGACTCCCATCCAAGTAATATGAAACGTTTAACATTTGAACAATCACCATCATAAGTTAGATGTACTATGTTTACAGAACATAGGCTAAGGGTAAAATATATAATTTTGTTTGGGTAAACCTACTAATTAAATAAGCTGTTAAAAAAAAAGGCTTTAGCCCAAAATGTTGTCTTTTTTTGGTTACAGGTAATATTCCCTTCTAAGTGTTTCTGTGAGAAGGGAAGTTCAGGTGTGTAGTGCTGTAGCTGAATTTGATCATACACTGTAGTAAAGCACTTGGACTAGAGATGGGAAAAGTATTTTTGCTAATTTGGATCCGCAGGGGATCGTCCGGTTCCTTTGGTCGGCGGATTTCAGCGGATCAATCTCGGATTTTTTATTGTTATTATTACCAATACACTCTGTGGATTTCCACAACCCATAGAATCCAATCTGCGAATTCAGCGGTCCATTGGTGGATTCTTAAGAATTGCTGAATCCGAGGATTTGATTCTACTAGTATCTAATAGTGGATTTTGATGAGTCCACGCGGATTGAAACTGCCCAAATCCGTTTGCTGATTTTACACCACGAAACGGATTTCGGCAGATTTATCCATCTCTACTTGAGACCATACAGAATTTCTTCTTTCATTATAACCCTCATACTTTAGTGTCGCTGGTAAAGTTGATGACAGCGTTTATGTAAATGAACACAGGCAAAGGCTGAGAACCAGAAGAAAGTACTGTGTATTGTAGTCCCCTGTCTATGTATGAAGGCATGTATATCTTTATTTGTATAGCGTCTTTATGTACATAGCGCTTCCCAGCAGTAAATATGAAGATGTCGTCATCGGAATGGGGCCTAAATCTTCCCTGGCACTGGGAAGGCATCTTTACAGCCTCATGAATATGGCCCTAAAAGAGCATCAAAAGTAGTCATAGTGATGCCTTGATTGGAGCTTTTAAATTACTTTTTATTTTTAAATACATTTACTTTTATAAGAGAAACAAAAATATAATATTGCTGTAATGTAACTTGGATACACCTTTGACATGCAGTAAGGCTGCACTTTGTAATTAATGGAACAGAGCAACAAAATACATTACTCAAATAAACCACTCATTTCTTAAAGGTTATTGAAGGTCTGAAAGAGAGCCCTGGACTCCTGGGAGGGGAGGCAGGATTTTAAGCTGAGGGATCCCTCCCCAAGGGAACAGATCTGAATGTAAGGGGCCAGGGTTTAGAAAGTTATTTAAGGGGAAGGTTTTAGTAGCCCTACCTTTCTTGTCCTGTTATCCTGGATAACAGAAAGTTTTATCTATGACCTGCAGCTGGGATATGAAGGACCAGAGCATGACGGAGACCTGCAGAAACAGGATCGGAGAGGGGAGCAGAAGGGGTGATGTGAAGCTGACTGGGAGAGGAGGGAGAAGAGAAGTTTTGGCTAAGTGACCTGCAGGACGAAGGAAGAAGACAGGGATTGGAGTGGCAAATCAGGAAGGTCCAGGGTGCGGCGAGGGCAGAGAGAAAGAGTTTGGCATGTGAGGGTGGGTGAAATGGTGAGCGGCAGCAGTGCTGCGTGTACTCACGTGGTATGGCGTGTTTGGGCTCAGGTGGCAGCATACCGGGGGGCTTGCCAACAGAGCTAGGAGTGCAGAGAGTAGTGTATAGAGCAGCACAGCCTTTGGAGAGGGGTGCTGGCGGCCTAAAGGAAGCAGGCGGCCTACGACTGGGGATGGAGTCAAGGTACAGGCCAGGCAGGTCTGGCACGGACCTTTCAAGGTTGTGAACGGGCCTGGGAAGCATGACATAGTCTGTCAGCAGAAGTAAGAGGTGGAGCAGCCAGAGCAGAAGTGGGCAGTGCAGCTCTAGCAATGAGGGGGCTCCAGCAAGTCAGGGGTGTCCAGCAGAGTGAAGGAGAGATGTAGTGCTGCATTGCCAAGGATAGGTAGTGGTCACAGCTTCCCAGAGGAATAGAGAGGAGTGGGCATTGTGGCACTATCTTGAAGGAGGCAGGCAGCGGCCAGATCAGGTTGAGCAACAAAAGGTGTAGCTCCAAGAGTGGCCTGGGCAGCAGGGCTCCCATCAAACGGAAGGTAGCAGAAGATGTCTGCAGCCACAGTAAAGGACAAGCGGACCGTCCATAAAAGAATCAGGTTGACCTTCATTCTACAGGCGGCTGGTAAGCAGAGGATGGACTGGGAATGGTGGAAGGTAAACCAAAGAGGAGGAGGAGTCCAATGTTGAGGAGATGGATTTGGGTGTTAAGGGTTATGGGGGGTGTCACCCTTACAGCTGCAGGTGTTTTCGGGCGTGCTAGGGCCTAAGTTATATGGGATTGTGAAAACGTGATAACAAGAAAATGGTGTAAAGCGCTATTATTGTAGCTAATAGGCAATGGGTGTGTGTAGTGAGACCAATATCAGCAGAAAATATATCATGCTTATACAATAAGTGTGAACAATATAACGTGACAAATTCTTAAGATGGTAGCTGCCTGGTACAGTCCTCTGATTGATCTTAGAAAAATCAGAAACAGTACTATGAGAAGATGGGACTCATCCGGAGCTGTTAGGGTATAAAAGTGAATGATACAAATCGCTCAACAAGTGCAATAAATGAGAATAATCAAACCACAGATGTCTGTGGATGTGTATCTTTAGTGTTTGTGAGTTCAATTGTTGCCGTGGGAGACCCCTGCGATTTCAGGGTCATGGCAGTTAATATAGGAGGAGATGAAGGAAGTACCTCCGGTTGTCGGTTCCCCAAGTGGGGGAGTTGGAGATACAGGTAGAACGTAGAGATTTGCTGGTTGGATAGTTATGGAGGCTGTTGGCCTGCAAGGAGCTGCTGAAGGTTTTCTGTAGGTGATGGGGCTTCTATGTTTAGGCCCTTTGGATATTTTTTTTTGGGGGGGGGGTCACAATGTGAGGCAGGCATGATAGCTGAAGATGAGGGGGACTTGTGGTACAGAGTATAAGTTCCCAGGGGGAGGAGGAGGGGGGGGGGGTTGGATGTATCACATGTATGGTGGTTGGCCTGGGTAAGGGTTTAAGATATCAGGCTTCAGTGAGCATGATTGCCCCAGAGAGGGAAAGAGGCAAGAGCACATTGGTGGCAAGGATAGTGGTCCCTGTGGGGTTAAACATATAGTTTGCAGAATCAAATCTAGTTTCAGGGTTGGCGGGATGAGCATTGGTTCAGAGGAGTTCTGGAAGGCTTAGGTATTAGGGGTTGCAATGACGAATAGTGAGGTTTGCGCTGTGGGTGCTGATGAGAACAAGGGTAGGAAGGATTCGAAAGTAGGAGACGCTAGATTTCTGGCTGGAGAGTCAGCAGATCGAATTGTTCACCAACATGGGGGTGAGTTATTTGGGGTCACTGCTGTGTGGAGCATTGGTCAGTTGATTGGGGAAGTAGGGGGGGTTTTAGGCAAGGGTACACCTCTCAAACTCTTTACACTGATGGTGGCGGTCGAACTTTGGGGTGCCAAGTTGGCAAACTTGGCTTATGATTTTAAGGCAGAAAATATGGGGGTGGCATCGGCGGTAAATGGATGTACGTACCCTTTCTGTGGGAGTGAGGTGGCTTATGGCCTTTATTGCAACATATGGTTTAAGGCAGGCTAAGCTTTGTTTGGTTTAAACCTAAGACTTTATTGTAACATATGATTAAGGCTAATTATGTCCCTTGAGTTGAGGATATGATAGCAAATGTCCCTTTTTGTTCATTTCCAGTTTGTGGTTTTCGGTATCTGGTATTAAAGGGGATTGTTGCAGGGGAAGATGATCCACGAAGACTTTGGAGTGTGGCACTGGAGGAGTGATGGGCTCTGGAAGGCTTCAGTGGCACGAGAGACATGGTCAGCATATACAGTACAAAGGCCTTGGGGAATAGCAAAAAAAATGTTACCAAGGGAATCTGAGACCAGTGGGGTTGTCCTGGGGTACATTTGGAAAACTGTGTATTTTGCATTGCAAGGCAGGTGGGGGCGATCATGCATTGTTATTTCATAAGGAAGGCTCACCAAGATCTAGGTTCAAATTCAGAAGGGGCTGGAAGGCATAAGGGTATGTTGGCATTTCTTTAGAAATGGCTTTTTGAGGTAGCCAGTTTTGTGAGATGTCAGTTAAGAAGTTGGGCAGGTGATCATTTTATTGCTTCAAAAGGTTATGTTCGGATGTGTGTAAAATATTAAGCAAGTGGTTGGTATTGCTGTCATTCATTCTGGTTCTTACCTCCTGGAAGAGTTGAGTTGTATGAGTATAATGGTGGGTGGTGAGGAGGGCAGCAGCAGGGCCCAGCGTGAAGCAATTGGGCTATAGGGGCGATGAGGTAAAGGCATTGTGGGTCAGCATAAGAGGGATGAGATGGGGCAGTTCGTTCCAGAGCTGCTGTGTTGGGAGAAGACTAGGGGCCCTCCTGGCATACCATCAAGGCAAGTAGGGGGGAATGTTTGGATGCTTGTTCAGTTGTCAGAATTTCTGAGGAAAATGAGGAGGAACTTGTCACAATGCGTATTAAGTTTTAAGATCCATTGGTAATATGGTCTGATATAGCACTCAGGGTAATGTGGAGAGGGGCTAGAGTTGTTAATATGGTAACAGGTAAGGAGAAAGGGGAACAAGGTTTTGGCAGGGTTTGTAGTGGAGGTAGGTGGTATTTCCATCAGGCATAAGACTTTAAGGGACACTTTCGGGAGGTTGGGATTCACCTTTCGGAGATAGGTGGGACATCTTGAAGATAACATGGCAGGGCCCTATGAAAAGACATTGTGGTTGGTGGCGGCTCACAAGACCAGTTTAAGGTGGTTAAATTACCTTGCTTAGGTGAAGTGTGACCCTGGGTGGAGGACTCAATCAGTCTTGGCTTCTGGAGTTGAGGTGTGTTGAACCTTGTGATATGTCATTGGTGAATGTGGTGTCATGTCCAGAAGGACAATGACCTTCCTGATTATTGTGTAATTATGTACCATGTGGGCTGGGTGGATAGTGGTCATGTGGGTACGAGTCAAGGTATCCCTTGGACTCTTCTTATAGTGACAGAGCAAGCTGGCTGGGTCATTGGGTTCATTAATATTGTCAATTGACTCTTAGGCTGCGTCCATGGTTAGTGATGCCGGGCGGAGGCGCGCTGAGGCTGAGAGAAAGCGGGTGCTTTTCCTGGCCTAAGGCTGCGTCCACAGAAGGACAAGCAGCGCTGAGGCGTGCGGACGCTCCGCGCTGAGCCTCTGCATCCTCAATGAGGATGCCTTGAGAGGGGGCTCACATGAGCGTCCGCAGGTGTGCGGAGGCTTTGGAGTTTTCAGCCGAGTGCCAAGCTTTTTTCAGCGCTCTGTCGGCTGAAAACATCTAATCAGCCTTAAGCAGCGTCAACGTCACGGCGCCGTGACGTCGGCGCTGTGACATTGACGTCAGTGCGTCGCAGGCGATTGGCCCAGCGACGTCACTGCCCCGCCTCCAACCACCTCCCCCCGGCTCCCTTCGCGCACGCTGGCTCGCCTGCAAGTCTGTAGAATCGCGCTGACTGAAGCAGGCGAGCCTCAGCATTAGCGCGCATCCGCTCTCCTCACCCCTCTATGGCCCGGGCCTTAAGACTGCGTGCTGTCCGGGGGCGTGTCGGGGGGGGGGCAGTGATGTCACAGAACTGGTTCGCCCTCATTGGGCGAACCGCTCACGTGACCAGCCCTGCGCTCCCATGAGCGCGAAAATTTTTAACTTTTGCTAAGACTTACGCTTGCGGACGCTTGCGGACGCTTGCGGACGCTTGCGGACGCTTGCGGAAGCGAGCCCCTGCTAAAGCCGCTCTCATTGCGGCTGCAGGGGCTCAGTGCCGAGCGTAAGCTCGCCTCAGCACGGGTCAGCGCATAAGCGCTGACCATGCCCGAGGCCTTATGTTTTTTTATGCACTTTATCCTCCCAAGAAGTTGTGCTGTGTTTATTGGGATTGGGGGAAGGGACTGGATCAAGGTATAGGAAAGTCAGGAATTCATGAGCTATTTCTAAGGGAGAACATCAATTCATGAGAAACTAGTCAGTGTTTACAAACTTCTTTTGCTCATGTTTGTACAACCCATGTTTAGAATTAGCAATAAAGAAGCAAACAACCAAAACTTAAAAGCATCCATACAGTATGAATCACTTTTAGAGATGCTCGTCCATTAAACAGGATGTTCCACATGCAGATAAACAGCTATAATTAGGGAAACCTCATTTCTTTCCCCTCTTAACCCTCTTTTAAAAGTTCTAATAATGTCAAATCCTGTAGTTGCCTTTAATTATGCAGACCCAGAGGAGGGTTTGTGAATGTCTTTGAATTTGCGTCTTAATTTGTTTGGGTGAATTTCTCTTACATTTCGTGTTTTTACAAAATTTTCAGGAAAGTTCACATTGCTCATAATTTTGCCTGCGTTTAGAAAATGGCAATAAAAGGCAGTCTATAAAGGGCCGCTTGACCTTGCATATTGACTTTGTAATGCTTGGCTTATTGTATTTGCCGAGCTTGCTGATTTTGTGATTTTTTTTGTGTGTAGCACCCTGCTAAAATCTTCCCCTTGCCCTGAATGTCGGCTCTGGTAAGCTGCAGGCAGTGCCAGGGTTAACAGACATCTCCAGACAGGTGAGATAGTCTCCATTTTGTTTAATTATCGTTGCACTTTCAGGCACATACTTGTCTGGAAGATGCTGGAGTCACATGTCAGGATGAGTGGTTTGCAACCCCTAAATCTGCCCAGTTACTGGGGCAGAGGGTTGGCCACTCCTACTGTATAAATATGAAGCTCCATCTAATTAGACCACAGGGGGGGACCAGAACCCCAGGAAGACCATGCCATCTTGGAAGTCTCCAGGGATCCCTAACATCAGGGTTTCCACACTTTATATCAAGCCCCAACT
>NC_134490.1:16961009-16998509 GCF_040206685.1 Ascaphus truei | reverse complement strand
CTAAATAAGGTGGCGGCCATTAAAGATTTGGACCTTAGCTCTCTGTAAATGCCCTAGTGCCCAATACCGAATAACTGCCCCTTTCACACGTTGGGGCATTAATTTACCAATTCTCATTATGGCACCTATTCAATATGCCGTGATGCCACCGTCCCCCTGTTTGGGAACAATTAAGCCCCACTGAAATGAATGAAGCTTATATCGTCCTGAAAAAAAATAAGTTGTTTTTTTCCCCTTCAGCATATTGAACAAGGACATATAATCTTAGCAGGAGTACAGTACATCAGTAACGAGACCTCTGAGGTCTCGAAAAACGTATTCACAACATGTATGAAGAAGAAAAAAGAATCACTACATGCAAGGGATCTATACATCCCCAGTACCACTAAAATGTGCATCTGTCTTCCCCTTGCTTGGTAAGATTTAAGTCCCATTGAATGGGAAGACAGCTTCACGAAATAAAGTTTTATAAGAGATGCATGTTTAAAATACATTTCTCAACAGCAATTTCACAGCATGTAAGCCCATATTTACTTAGCGGTGCTTCTCCGTAAGACGCATCCAGTTCAGGAAGACACTTTACAGCTCTGGCTGAAAGGTGTCTTCTGGCGTCCGGAAGGTGTCTTAAGGAGCCGCATTGCTTAGTAAGTATGGGCAATAAAAACAAAAAACGGTGCCTCCAAAAAGAATTACAAATAGAGCCTGACCAAATATAAAGTCCAATATGTCTGAGTGGAAATCCAGAGTAGAATCTTCGATGAAGTCTCATGGAAAGACAAACAGACAGATAAGAAAAACACACAATAAAAGAAAAAAGAAAAAGATCATAGTACAACTAAAAGCAACTAAAACAAATAATCACTGATAAGATTAACAAGAGAATAATTACAAATTTAATGCAAAGGAATTAAAATGAATATAAAAAACAACAAACACTTGATTGTTGGGCTAGAGACACTAATAAAGCGATGACATCCGGTAGGGATAAAATTGAAACCCTACTTACAGCGAAGCTGCTAGGTATAAGCCCGTAGCACAATGTCCTGGACTGGAACTGGAGCCTGGTAGGTAGTTGGTATTACGCAGCCTCTAGAGATCCACGATGCCGGGAACTGCCGCTGCTAACACACTCACAGATGTCCTGATGTGTGGGGGTGCCACAGGTGAAGACCTGGACCCGATGCTGCCGAGGGAATCACCGAGGTGCTAGACACAGACCAAAGGTCTCGCGATACCTCGGTGACGTCACCACGCAGCGCGAAGGCAGGGGAAGTAACCGGACAAAAAACGGGAAGCCCAGAGGAGTCGGGCTGGGTGAAGGGAGGGCAGAAGGGCTACCGGGGGAGAATGTCAAGGTCTCTGCCAAATAAAAAACACCCTACGCGTTTCGTGACGTCTGTGTCTAGCACCTCGGTGATTCCCTCGGCAGCATCGGGTCCAGGTCTTCACCTGTGGCACCCCCCACACATCAGGACATGAAGCGCTTTTGGCACTGCAATAAACCTGGAGCTCCTGCAGTTATTTCCATTGAAGAGATCCTAGAAAAGGCAGCCGTCTTATTACTGCAATGCTATTAAAGGACTTGGAGGAACGAAATGCTTCGCTCAGTGGTGTGCACACGACGTGAAGTATTCAGCTGGCATTTCCCTACAAACAAACTGAAAGAAAATGTTAAAGCTCAAAACATACAAGTCAGGTCAAGTAATCAATGTGCTTTGCATCACACTCGCTGCTTTCCACAACAGAAATTCATAAGCAGGCCCATATAAACAGCACATGTGCATAGACTGGGGGTGAGTCATCTTTGCTTACACTTCGCTTCTTTGTATTTATGTGACTTTACTCACACACTTCATGCAGCGCCCTCTAAGTTACAGACCATATACTTGATACTTACTCTTACACAGATTGCTTCCAGTAACTCGCGGAAATATAAAAGGCTGAACTTAAAATGAACTAAATATCCTTGGCAGAATTGTTAGTGTTGTTGCCAGTAGCACCTGCTCAACTACTATTCAGTCAAATGAAGGCTGTTTATCACACTGTAGGAGGCAGGAATTATGATTGAATTTAGAGCAGCAAGATGTGAAAATTGCTATATATTTTTTTAATTAAATCAGTTCTCTCGTATTAGATAATACTGTCTGCATTTTTTTTTTAAACGCCTAATGCCATTTTTAATGTATTGATCATTCTTTGGTTGCTATAGCAACCATTTGGAAAGTCATATCCACTTCCTCTTTTGAGACAGGCTCTGAGACACACCTTTTTAAGCTCCGACCTTTGGCAACAAAGTATCACAACCAGATCAGTTGCAGTGTTCTAAACTCTGAAAGCTGAAACAATAATGGTTTACACTTAGGCCTCGTTCAGGGTGCCAGCTGCAGGAGTTGGAGGGAGGGCGGGAGGGCGGCAGTGAGGCAGTTTGCTGGGCGATCTGTGTTTATCCCCCAGCAGACTTTTCAGCGTTGAGGAGGGGGCGGGGTTACACACGGCAGGTTAAGTATCGAGGCTGCAGTCATGAAATCATTCTGAAGAATGATTTCATTGGCTGCCTAGGTCCCTGTGACGCTGCTGCAGCTCCAAAAAATGAAATTTTCGTTTCTTGAAACTGTAGCCAGCTTCAACTCCTGGCTTCGGAGACAGGGCAGTTGCTACCCTGACAACCAGTATTCAAATTGAATACTTTGTTTCTCACGGCAGCACGCACGGCAGCACGCCCTCCCTCCGAAGCCAGCACCCTGAACGAGGCCTTAGTTACATATCAGCTGCAGCATTTCACTGACAGAACACAAAGTTAGAAGGCAGCCATTTCGTTAGGCACACAATCAGGATTTTGACAAATTTAACATGTTAAAACAGAAGACACAGCTCAAGGAAGTCTTAATCATAATAACAAGAGGTTAACATTTTTAGAAACTAATACAAATGGAAATAAATAGGGAGAAGGACAGGTGTGAAAACTTTTTGTTTGAGTGCTGTTTTAAATGACTACATTTGTAAATTGTGAATTCTTCATTTTGACTCCATTAGTTCTGAGACAATCCAGAATATCCAGCTCAGTACACAATGCAAGATTTTTATGCACCACAAACTGAATACCCTTTAAAAAAACATAGTACCAGTTAGAAGAGAACCCAAAAAAGCAGCTGTGGTTTTCTTGATGGCTTCTTCCCCCACTATTTTAGCCACAGTTTGCCAGATATCGACCTGACTTTAGTAACCTGTACTTGCAGACACCTTATGGCCTATTAAAGTGAATTGGCGACAAGGTGTCTTTTAGCACTTTTAGTAAGTAGTGTCTTACTTAGGGCATAGCACGGCTTAGTAAATATGCCACATTGTACATGTGTGAGTAAAATCAAGCTGTCGCATCAGGCAGACTATTATCATACGTCCGGACATCAGCGGCGGGTTTGTAAATCTGCCACCCCTAGGCACGTGTCAGTCGCCCCACATCTCCTTTGGAATCCCATCGTCAAATGACATCGCTGACGCCCCAACATGACGGCGCACGGCATCGCGTTGCCATGGTAACGGGATGCCATGACGTCATTTGATGTCGCGACGTCACATTTCCCTGGCAACGAGACGCCGTGTCATGTCACGTTGGGTCATCTGCGGCGTCATTTGACCCTGGGATTCCAGAGGAGACGGAGGTGGCGGAAGCAAGGAGGCGGCCGACACATGTAAATCCATTCCCATTAGGATCGATAGGCCCGAGACCGCGGCAAAAGCATATGGGAGCGGAAATTTTTGCCAACCTAGGCTCAGGCCTGACGGGCCTAATGGGAAATCGGACACTGAATGAGATACATCCTCCCATTGCTTTATACAACCAGTACCCCTGTCCTAAATGACGATAAAGCAGCTTAAATCAAAGTACCATGGCACGCCGATGTTAAGGTATGCGTTCTCAGTGCAACTTTCTGCCTCTTTTTAATAGCAATAAACCTAGTCTTGGAACTTGCTTCACAGGAGCTCAGATGGGAAAGTGGTTTGAACGTAATTAAATTCTCCTACGTCAGATCTTATTTCAGAGAAAGACCAATGTAAAATAGTTTATAGTGGGCCTTTTAAATTCTGTCACCTTACTACATTTGCCAAAGACTCAGCCATATCACCACAATTCTGGAATTATTGTGACATTTTTGCTTCATTTATATAGAAGCTTTTATCAACATAAACTGCATGTTCCGTTTTTCCCGTGGACTTTGTGTACATCAGAATTTTGGCTTTCGGGTCTAAATTTGATAATGTAAGAAATCAATATGTCTTATATAGAGACGGGCGAACCCACCCAAATCTGTTTCTTGCATTTTCCCCCCAAATCCATTTTGTGGTGTAAAATCCGTAAACAGATTTGGTCGGTTTTAATCCGCGCGGATTCACCAAAAACCGACATTGGATACAACCCGTGGACGTATAAAACAGGAGGGTAACATGGTTGACTGCTTGAACTATAATACCAATTCGACATGTGGAATTGGGCCTTTATAGAAAGTTTGGGGATTAACAGTCTTCCGGCTGTAAATTTGGGGCAATGCTGGTTCAATAAAACAGCACAAAAAAATGCCATTGCTTTTCATTTGGATTTTTGATTTCCTGTTACTAATCTGGTGTTGTTTTTTGAACAATGAAGACTTGAATATGTATGGCTATTATTGTGGTGGGGTAGAACAGAGTGTAAGGATGTGTTAACCGTTAGTAGATATTTCCCTCCCGGAAAGAGGCAATGCAATACCCCCAAATCACAGCCCAGGAGACGCAATTTCCCATGATAAGCTAAACCACTGATAATACCATCAGCTCTGAAAGATGATTGGCTGATTTCTGGGCATTATTTTTCCACCCTGCCAAGTTTTATATTGTAGCCAATCAGTTTTCAGAGTTGCAGCCCTCAGCTGTCAGATACGGAGAGGTGAGGAGGCTGCAGCAGCCGCAGACTCAATCCCCCTTCCTCCAAACTTTAGCTTCGTTTTTAGATTCAATTATTTGACATTCTTCAATCATACATGTGAGCAAAGAAAAAGAACTGGCCCCAATAATTCAGGTGGAGACAACACTAAACTTTAAGGGGCTGTGCTGCCTGAATATTGCAACACAGAACCAGGAGAATGTGTACCTACAACAGTGCAGCAGCGGACAGAGGGGGGCGTGGTTCCCAATCAGGAATACCGCTGGAATAAGCTGACCGTGTGATTCTGGAAACATGGAGACATGGGTACAGATATACAGGGCGGGAGACTGATTCCTCTGAAAGGCACTCGGCTTCAGACACATTGATATGAACAGCACGAGGTACGTGACGGCCACTCGAATATATATCCATGTATATTTCTCCCCATATTTTGCTACAAAATTATATTTGGGAAATGACATGTACCAGTTAAGATTTTATACATCTAATAGTCATATTCTTCATTATACTTTAAGGCAGGGGTGCTCAACTCCAGTCCTCAAGCCCCCTGACATGTCAGGTTTTGAAGATATCCCAGCTTCAGCACAGGTGGCTCAATCAGTGGCTCTGATTGAGCCACGTGTGCTGACGCAGGGAATCATTGAGCCCCCTGTGCTGAAGCAGAGACTGATTGAGCCATCTGTGCTGAAGCAGGGATATCCTGAAAACCTGACATGTTGGGGGGGCTTAAGTTCAGCACCCCTACTTTAAGGAATGGGCCCGTGTTGCGCCTCTGGGACCTTTGCATATCATTTTCCTCAGAACAATCATTCCCTTCCAATTATCGTCTGGGTAATCAGAGTCCCATTGACCACAACTGGAAAGTATAGTCCTCTATAGCTCCAACCCAGGGCATATCCCACCTCTCCCCAGCAGGGGAACTAGTGAGCACCTCCAAACGCTGCTTTTCTTCTCCACGAAAGTGAAACAACAGGTTGTGATGGACTACTTTCTGTTTTTCCTCATCCTCTTACTGGATTAGATATATTTCCAGATCAGGGTAGAGCTTCCTAATTTTTGTGCAGGTATTAGCTTCCATTTTGCATTTATTTTGCTTCTCTAGAAAATGGATATGGCAGAGTAAATGAGTACTTCAGCATTAAGCAATACCTTTTTTATTTGGACTAACAATAGATATTATAAGACAAGCTTTTGAATGTTCTCCTCTCTTCCTTATGTCAGCAATACTGATTTACAGAGATTTCATGAGCTTAACACAGAGGTAAACAAAAGAAAAACTTCTACAGTGATGGGAGAAGTTGCTAATCGTGATTGATGCCATATGGTCACCTACAATTTGTGTATTTGGGTATTTATACTGCACGACTAAGGTGGATATATACGGAGTGCAGTAAGTAGGGTACTTGGGGAGTTGTCAGCTTTTGACCCCTCCTTTTTCACATATTTGATATATGTTATTCCTACATGCACCAGCTTTACACAATTTATTTGTATTGTAATTAAGGTGAGCGGTTTTTCCACTTGATGTGCATACATTCAAACAATGTCCCCTGATTTGTCAACATTTTTATCAGGGAACCCATAATACCAGATTAAGGTTTCAGATGTTGTCTAGGCCGGGAGGTATTTTACTGGTGCTGCTACTGTACATTTCATGTAGTGGTCTATCATTATGAGAGCGTATGTATATCCTATGACTAGGTTCCAGCTTCAAATGTCCAGGCATGCAGTTTCTAATGGCCTTTGGTCTCAATTTGCTGTCGCTCTTCCATGTGCATTTTTCTTTTTTTATTTTATTGCTTTCTTTAATAGTATGTGATCCTGAATTAATATTTGGTCTCTTTTCTGTAGTAATTTGACCAATTCGGCAGAAGCTGCTTGAGTCAAGCTGTTTTAGTCAAGGTCTGCTCAGTGCATATTAACTCCTTAAAGCTGCAGTTCAAGCTCCCGTTTTTTTTTAGTTTTTTTTTTTACTTCAATAGTTTCATGTGGGCAATCTCTACTTACCTAAAGAACTGCATAGCTGCCGGTCAATTCGTTCTCCGTCTATTGATAGACAAAGTTTGGCGACATCTTTAAATTTGGGGAATGTAAATGGTTGCTATAGGAACAAACATGCTTGTTAAAATAGAATACCAGAAAATTGGTCTTTCAAAGTTGTTGTTTTTTAAAACAGAAAATGCTAAAAGTATTTTTTTCTTACTACAGAACTGATTTATTAAAAGAAACACACATGCAGGACATTGCTTGAACTGCAGCTTTAATAGTCGTTGTAAGGCTACGTTTTTGGTTGGATCTGCATCCATAGATACAATTTACTGACTGAATCAATCGCTTTGATGTCACCACCAATTGAGGCTGCATAACTTGTAGGGGCCCCACTTGGGTCATCCACTTTTGGGGTACTACATGGTTTCAGGCCCAGCTCTGACCTTTGAGGAATTCCTCCCTCTTCTCTCCTGTTGTCTCGCCCGGCCTAATATCTTGTTTTTCCTTTGGAGGCTATAGTTCTGTTGGTCATTACTATCAAGTACGATTCTTCTGCCCCGGGAATCATATCCTCTCTCATATACCCTGAGGTCATGTCATTTCTCACAATGATTTTTGTCTCTGTCACGTTCAAAGCAATCACAGCACTGTTGACCAACCCAGCACTGTTTAGACACAACTACTTATTATTGTGATTGTCTACTGGAGGTGAAATGGAAGATTTCCAGGGAACCAGACCCTCTATTCCAGAGTGTAGCGGACCCTGGAACCCGCTAGAAGGTGCCCCCCCCCCCAACGGACACCAACCCAGAGACTGACATAAAGAGCCCCCTGCTTATAGAGCCTGTCATTCTTGGAGAAGTGGGGAAGGTGTTCGGAGGTCCACAGAGCAGCAACAGGCATTCCAGCCCCAAGTATCGCGAGACGCGAGATCCGTGATGTCACGAACCAGGAAGTGAACGCCGGCGTCCTTCCAGTACACGGAACAGGGGAAAGGCATTACACAGACAGAGACACTTAGGGCTCGTTCAGGGTGCCTGCTTTGGCATATGGAGGGCGCGCGTCCGCGAGTGCGCGCGTTGCTGGTGTAGGAGACGTCCGATCATCCCCTGCCGACAGCCTGGGCGTTCTGTCGTTCAGTGGGCGTGTCTTTGACGTCACATCCTAATCCTCCCGGCCACAGACAGAGAGCAGGGATGAGGTGTTGCAGCCTTGAAATCATTCTGAAGAATGATTTCATTGGCTGCCTTGGTCCCTGTGACGCTGCTTCAGCTGCAGTAAACGAAATTTTCGTTTACTGAAGCTGTCGTCAGCGGCAACTCCTGGCTTCGGAGGCAGGCCAGTAGCTACCCTGACAACAAGTATTCAATTTGAATACTTTGTTTCTCACGGCAGCACGCACGTCAGCACGCCCGCCCGCCGAAGCCAGCACCTTGAACGAGGCCTAAGGGACACCGAAAGACACCAAAAGAAACACATCGTCTGTTTATAGGCTTAAAATGTGAGTGTAACATTTTAAGCTATATTGTTTCTACCATTATAACTTTTATAATCTACACTATTGGATCCATTTTACTTCTGTTTTCTATGACCACTGGAGGAAGAAATAAGCTCCTTGCAACTACTTTAAAGAAAGAAAAAACTAAACAGTATATGGTTTATTTTCGTTATCTAATCACTTTATTTTTGCCCTATTTATATATTTTGCACTATTGCTGATAATCACTTTGCACTATATTGCACTTTGCACTTTGCACTTAATTTACACTATTTTGAGCACTCCCCAAGTTTTCTATATTCACTTGTGTACTGGAGGGGGGGTTCTTCAATTGGTAGCTCCTTATTGGCCTCATCCCATACTATAATATTCTGTCCTTTGTAAACATATCACTTGTCTGTACACCAGCAGCCAAACAAACCACATGCTAGATTTTGGTTACTGGCTATTAACCAAAGCCAACCGAGTAGCAGGGTCATTAATGCCTCAGAGCTTCACTGTTCCCAGTAGAACTTCTTCCGTATTGTAGTAACCTGAAACCAAGTATCAATTATCATTATGCTATTGATTTTGGCAGTTACAGTGAGGCTCTTTCCAACCATACCATTCCACCAGGGCAGATCTACAACTTGAACCCACAATTTTACCTCCGAAGGTACGGTTCTTGATCCTGGGGGTTGTTAGTTCAAACAGTTTCTGTGTTCCTGTGTTAGGGATCCACAGCTCATAAATACTGTGTGACCCGCTTTTCCATATTTCCGACAAATTGGTCTTGCATTAAAAATCTAAACGCCTCTTCTCATAGTTTTCAGGCATTCAACTTCTACCTGATACCTACCCTGCTCTGTCTCTGAAGTCCTTTTGCTACCATTTCAGCCTATCTTCTTTTATTTCCCCCAGCCAGCAGCACGTCCTGTCTCTTTTCTGGATTCGAGCCAACTGACTTAAAACAACAAAGTGGAGGAATAGGAGATAGAACGCCTATGCAATGCTCACAGGGAACGTCCATGAATCAATGCAAACAGTAATATTATTCCATATACACACAGCTTTGTAGTCGTATCAGTAATCCTTTGCCCTTAGGGCCACTCTTTGTGGACTCCCACTAACCTCTGTAGGGGTATATTTTGTATGGGTGTCACAGGCCATGGGTACAGTGAAAAAAGGAAAAAAAGAACTCACAAGTCTCTGGAGATCCAGGTGCTGTGGGGCGTGCTCCTACCGAAGTGGTTGGCAATGCAGAAGATTCTTGGATGCCGGGGCAGCTGCCTTGGAAAAAAATCGTGGGACCAAACTTGCAAAAAACTGGGTACAACAAAGTTTAATGGCACTTAAAAACAGCAACAAACAAACTCTGACGCGTTTCAGCCGCAACTGGCCTTTGTCAAAGAGTATGACAAAGGCCAGTTGTGGCTGAAACGCGTCAGAGTTTGTTTGTTGCTGTTTTTAAGTGCCATTAAACTTTGTTGTACCATGTTTCTTGCAAGTTTGGTCCCACTAATTTTTTCCAAGGCAGCTGCACCGCCATCCAAGAATCTTCTGCATTTAAAACAACAAAGAGTGAAAATCCTATATGTTTTTTTTAATAAATCAATTCTGTAGTATATAGAACTGTCTGCATTTTTTTTTTTAAACTCCTAATGCCATTTTTTTTAATGTACTGATCATCCTTTGGTTGCTACAGCAACCATTTAGAACGTCAAATTCACTTCGTCTTTTGAAACAGGCTCTGCCACACACCTTTTTTTAGCTCTGCCCTTCGTAAACAAAGTATCACAAACAGATCTGTTGCCGTGTTCCAAACAGCAGGGCGTTTATTTATCTGAAAGCTGCAACAATAATGTGTTACACTAGTGGAACACTAGTGGTTCCCAAACTGTGCGCTGCGGCTGGTGCACCGTGGCTTGGCTAGAGGGGCGCCGCGATCAGGGCCGCCAGCAGCGGGGAACAAGGGCCAGTAAATTTAAAAAAAAAAAAAAAACGCTGCTCCCGGCGCCGGGGTCTCCTTGTTGTCAGCGCTGGAAGTAGGTTGGGTTAGCTTCTGGCGCGAGAGGGAGGCCCCGCATGTGCTGGAGGAGCAGCGCCGGGAGACAGCACCACTAACACTCGTCCCTCGTCCCCCCCCGGCCAAAACCACCACCCCCTGGCAGCATCGGTGCACCATCACCCTCCCCCAACGTGGCACAGGCCCCCGCAGCACTGACCCCCCCCGTGCAGGGACCGGGCAATTCAGCCACTCCACGCAGCCGCCGTCCCATGCAGCACTGGGCCGTCCCACCACCCTCCCCCCGCAGAATTGCCCCCCCAGCATCGCCGTCCCTCCCCCCCCCCAAGCCACCGGCTTCACCATCCACCCTAAGGAGATCATCCCCAAGGTAAATATATATATATATATATATGTATTGGGGGTGTGGGGGTAATTTTTTATATGTATTGGGGGTGTGGGGGTAATTTTTAAATGTATTGGGGGGGTGGGGGTAATTTTTAAATATATTGGGGGTGTGGGTGTAATTTTTAAGTGTGTATGTGTGTATGTATATATATATTGGGTAGGTGGTTTTTTTGTATGCATTTGGGGGGGGGAGGTTGTATATATTTGGGGGGGTGGGGATTTTTTTGTATGTATTTCAGGGTGGGAAGTTTTTTGGTATATATCTTGTCGGGGGAATTGTGTGAGGGGAGGACGGAATGAGTGAGCGTGGGGTAATTGACTGAGGGAGAGGGGAGAGGGGGCTTTTGAGAAGCAGGGGAGAGAAATACATGCAAGGCGGGAGGGTGAGACGGAAAGGAGAGAAGTACATGGGAGGAGGGGGGAAGAAATGGGGGCTCGTGACGTGGTGAGTACTGCTCCATGCCTTTCTTGCTACCCCTCTCCCACCCTGCTCCGATTTCCCCCCCCCATCCCTGCTCCGATTTCCCCCCCGCTCCGATTCCCCCCCCCACCCTGCTCCGATTCCCCCCCCCATCTGCCCATTTCGATTCCCCCCCCCCCCCCGCCTTCGTTCCGATTTCCACCCCTGGCTCCGATTCACCCCCCTTGCTGTATGTGAGAGTGTCTGTGTGTCTGTGTGTCTGAGAGAGTGGGTGTCTGAGAGAGTGGGTGTGGGGGTGTCTGAGAGAGTGAGAGAGGGGTTGTCTGAGAGAGTGAGAGAGTGGGTGTCTGAGAGAGTGAGAGTGGGGGTGTCTGAGAGAGTGAGAGAGTGTGTGTGTCTGAAAGAGTGAGAGAGTGGGTGTCTTAGAGAGTGGGTGTCTGAGAGAGTGAGAGAGGGGTTGTCTGAGAGAGTGAGAGAGTGGGTGTCTGAGAGAGTGAGAGAGTGGGTGTCTGAGAGAGTGAGAGAGTGTGCGTCTGAGAGAGTGAGAGAGTGGGTGTCTGAGAGAGTGAGAAAGTGTGTGTGTCTGAGAGAGTGAGAGAGTGGGTGTCTGAGAGAGTGAGAGAGGGGGTGTCTGAGAGAGTGAGAGAGTGGGTGTCTGAGAGAGTGAGAGAGGGGTTGTCTGAGAGAGTGAGAGAGGGGTTGTCTGAGAGAGTGAGAGAGTGTGCGTCTGAGAGAGTGAGAGAGTGGGGGTGTCTGAGAGAGTGAGAGAGTGTGTGTCTGAGAGAGTGAGAGAGTGGGTGTCTGAGAGAGTGAGAGAGGGGTTGTCTGAGAGAGTGAGAGAGTGGGTGTCTGAGAGAGTGAGAGAGGGGTTGTCTGAGAGAGTGAGAGAGTGGGTGTCTGAGAGAGTGAGAGAGTGGGTGTCTGAGAGAGTGAGAGAGTGTGCGTCTGAGAGAGTGAGAGAGTGGGTGTCTGAGAGAGTGAGAGAGTGTCTGTGTCTGAGAGAGTGAGAGAGTGGGTGTCTGAGAGAGTGAGAGTGGGGGTGTCTGAGAGAGTGAGAGAGGGGTTGTCTGAGAGAGTGAGAAAGTGTGCGTCTGAGACAGTGAGAGAGTGGGTGTCTGAGAGAGTGAGAGAGTGGGTGTCTGAGAGAGTGAGAGAGGGGGTGTGTCTGAGAGAGTGAGAGAGTGGGTGTCTGAGAGAGTGAGAGAGGGGGTGTCTGAGAGAGTGAGAGAGGGGGTGTCTGAGAGAGTGAGAGAGTGGGTGTCTGAGAGAGTGAGAGAGGGGTTGTCTGAGAGAGTGAGAGAGGGGTTGTCTGAGAGAGTGAGAGTGTGCGTCTGAGAGAGTGAGAGAGTGGGTGTCTGAGAGAGTGAGAGAGGGTTTGTCTGAGAGAGTGAGAGAGTGGGTGTCTGAGAGAGTGAGAGAGGGGTTGTCTGAGAGAGTGAGAGAGTGGGTGTCTGAGAGAGTGAGAGAGTGGGTGTCTGAGAGAGTGAGAGAGTGTGCGTCTGAGAGAGTGAGAGTGGGGGTGTCTGAGAGAGTGAGAGAGTGGGTGTCTGAGAGAGTGAGAGAGGGGTTGTCTGAGAGAGTGAGAGAGGGGTTGTCTGAGAGAGTGAGAGAGTGTGCGTCTGAGACAGTGAGAGAGTGGGTGTCTGAGAGAGTGAGAGAGTGGGTGTCTGAGAGAGTGAGAGAGTGTGTGTGTCTGAGAGAGTGAGAGAGTGTGTGTGTCTGAGAGAGTGAGAGAGTGGGGGTGTCTGAGAGAGTGAGAGAGTGTGCGTCTGAGACAGTGAGAGAGTGGGGGTGTCTGAGAGAGTGAGAGAGTGTGTGTCTGAGAGAGTGAGAGAGTGGGTGTCTGAGAGAGTGAGAGAGGGGTTGTCTGAGAGAGTGAGAGAGTGGGTGTCTGAGAGAGTGAGAGAGGGGTTGTCTGAGAGAGTGAGAGAGGGGTTGTCTGAGAGAGTGAGAGTGGGTGTCTGAGAGAGTGAGAGAGTGTGCGTCTGAGAGAGTGAGAGAGTGGGTGTCTGAGAGAGTGAGAGAGTGTGTGTGTCTGAGAGAGTGAGAGAGTGGGTGTCTGAGAGAGTGAGAGTGGGGGTGTCTGAGAGAGTGAGAGAGTGGGTGTCTGAGAGAGTGAGAGAGGGGTTGTCTGAGAGAGTGAGAGAGGGGTTGTCTGAGAGAGTGAGAGAGTGTGCGTCTGAGACAGTGAGAGAGTGGGTGTCTGAGAGAGTGAGAGAGTGGGTGTCTGAGAGAGTGAGAGAGTGTGTGTGTCTGAGAGAGTGAGAGAGTGGGTGTCTGAGAGAGTGAGAGAGGGGGTGTCTGAGAGAGTGAGAGAGTGGGTGTCTGAGAGAGTGAGAGAGGGGTTGTCTGAGAGAGTGAGAGAGGGGTTGTCTGAGAGAGTGAGAGAGTGTGCGTCTGAGAGAGTGAGAGAGTGGGTGTCTGAGAGAGTGAGAGAGGGGTTGTCTGAGAGAGTGAGAGAGTGGGTGTCTGAGAGAGTGAGAGAGGGGTTGTCTGAGAGAGTGAGAGAGTGGGTGTCTGAGAGAGTGAGAGAGTGGGTGTCTGAGAGAGTGAGAGAGTGTGCGTCTGAGAGAGTGAGAGAGTGGGTGTCTGAGAGAGTGAGAGAGTGTGTGTGTCTGAGAGAGTGAGAGAGTGGGTGTCTGAGAGAGTGAGAGTGGGGGTGTCTGAGAGAGTGAGAGAGTGGGTGTCTGAGAGAGTGAGAGAGGGGTTGTCTGAGAGAGTGAGAGAGGGGTTGTCTGAGAGAGTGAGAGAGTGTGCGTCTGAGACAGTGAGAGAGTGGGTGTCTGAGAGAGTGAGAGAGTGGGTGTCTGAGAGAGTGAGAGAGTGTGTGTGTCTGAGAGAGTGAGAGAGTGTGTGTGTCTGAGAGAGTGAGAGAGTGGGTGTCTGAGAGAGTGAGAGTGGGGGTGTCTGAGAGAGTGAGAGTGGGGGTGTCTGAGAGAGTGAGAGTGTGTGTGTCTGAGAGAGTGAGAGAGTGTGTGTGTCTGAGAGAGTGAGAGAGTGTGTGTGTCTGAGAGAGTGAGAGAGTGGGTGTGTCTGAGAGAGTGAGAGAGTGGGTGTCTGAGAGAGACACCAACTGCGCACTGCAACTGTTAGCTATGTATACACAACTTTGTTTTCACTTTGGGCGCCGGGGAAAAATCCTGATCGCCTTAGGGAGCCTTGAACCGAAAAAGTTTGGGAACCCCTGTGTTAGGCTGAGTCCATAGACACTTCGCCCGTGCGCAGGCGCACTGAGGCTCAGGGAAAGCGGTGCTTTCCCTGGCCTTAGAGCGCGTGCCGTCGTGGGGCGTGTCTGGGGGCGGGCCAGTGACGTCAGGGAGCTGGTTCGCCCTCATTGGGCGAACCGCTCACGTGACCGGCCCTGCGCTCCGGCGAGCTCTGAAACGTAACATTTGTTAAGACACACGCTTCCGCAGGCGTGCAGAAGCATGCACGAGCCCCTGCTAAATCAGCTCTCATTGCGGCTGCGGGGGCTCAGTGCCAAGCAGCAGCGCGCCTCAGCACGGGTCAGCGCCTAAGCGCTGACCATGCCCGAGGCCTTACACTTAGTAATATAATGTTGCATATCAGCTGCAGCATTTCACAGACTGCAGCACAAAGTCTCCTACGTTTAAAGGAGTTTAAAGTCTCCTACGATTCTAATGCAGCACATATTACAGCATGCACCCATTCCCCTAAACTAGCGGGATTTAATCTCTACGCCATTGGTCAGCGCTTCCCTTTCTCGTTTGCCTCCTGGAAGCACGACCTAACTCTGCATGCTTCATCCCGGCACTCTGACTCTGCAGACCCCAGAGAACAGGTACACTGGGGACACTACGTTAATAATATTGCTTGGGAGAAAGAAAACTAATATTTAGGGTTCCATGTTGGTTTGCAGCTGTAAAACCGTTTAAAAATCTTTCCTGCAACTATTCTGCCTGCAAATGTCAGTCTAAAGAATTAGTAATTAGCATGACCCCTGTCAGGACTTGAAATATCCATTCACAAGACCTGTCACACAACTTTGTACCTGGGGAATTTCAGATTGTATTGTGTCTTTAAAAAAAAAACCTTTCCAGATGTTGCTCCCGAGTATAATAAACCCTATTTATAAAAGGTTGGAGTTAATATGTTTACAATAGCTTGAAATGTTGGTTGCTAGCTAATGTTAGCAATGGATCACACAATTAAACAAAATTAAAAAAACTAATTTCCTGAAGTGAAAAACAGAGAAAGGTAGAATTAGTTTTTTTTTTCTAAAGAAATTTAACTAAAAAAAAGGAAAATGCTTCAAAGATCTTCAGCCTCCCTATTTAAATGCTCCTTTGTAGTTAATTAAGGTCGTTTTTCTCTGCAGTCAACTGCTACGGGAAATACATATTAATGGGTATTTTATTAAACATTCGTCCAGTTTTGCATGATGTCAAAAGAGCCTGACAAATGTATTAATGGAAATGTATCAATGCTGCATTTTTACACACTGAACACAGTTTATCATTAAGTACATATTTACTGTGTGTATAGTGTGTGTGTGTTGACATGTGTATGGAAAGGGAATTTGTATCTAGAGGCGCCTAGGTGAACAATAAATAAACAAAAAGGATATAAAAACCAAGCCTATTGGACGATCAGGAAATGGCTCCTCTGGGTGTGCTTAAAAGAAAGAAAGCACAACACATAGCATAATACTGTATGATAAAAGACAAACAACACTTAGGACAACAAACATATAACAGATATGGATCAGCTGAGACATCAGATAGGTGCAAAATTTACGATATTATTATTCCATCACCTGCTGTATGTTGCTAAAACTGCTTCACCTTTCTACCTGCTCTGCTGAATTCAAAGTTGCAGAACTGTATTGAGAATGTACTAAGAATGTAGTAATTAAATAAGCATTGCACACGATCCAGTGATAAACTGAGCGTAAACCCTTTGTTGTCGAATCATTTTCTTTAAGTGCAGTCAGAACCCCAAAGGTCTAAAATGTATTGCAATAGAAAGTATCACTCCACATTGGAGAGGAGGAAACGTTGTGAGCCTACTGGGGAGGAGAGAATCCTTTTGGATTTACGAATTGCGCACTCTATCCCCACAAGGCCTAAACGTGGATTTTGATCTGAAGGCTTTCCTGGTTGGCTAAACCTGCACTGTATCCACATATTTCACTTATATTGTATCTACCTTTGCAGTTTATCCATATGTTTGATTCGGAACACACTGCTATTGAATATCCGTTATATTTGGCAACCCTTTGGAACATATATAAAATTATGCCTAATACAGTTGATATTTATTTTAGAAAACAATTCATGTATGCTTATTGTATGTTCACAACATTAATCACCCTCACTTTATTATTATTATTAATTCACATATATCACTTTAAATTATCACATATAGTTTTTTATTATTTATTCCACAATAGTTTAGACATTATTTCAAAATATAGTTTATTCATGCAATCTCATGGTTCAAATGCACTATACATTTGTTTAACATTATAGTATTTATACACATTAGTAGTTTAATCACACTTTCTTGTGTCATATATATATAAGGCCATATAATAACACCCAAGTAATTACTCTTCCACATTATTATCATTGTTGTTTTATTTAGGTTTTTGTGTATTAGTTCTTTGTATGTCTTGTTTGTATATAAAGCGGAGTTATCAGACCCCAGCAGCACGACTAATATTGGCATGGACTATCTAATGCGCATGTGTTTGAACACACAGCATGATCACGAACTGTCTAATCTGCCCATATGCGCATGTGCACAAGTCTGCAGGTGAAAATTATTTCATTAATTATGGACGCTCTATTTTAAGGACCTTCATGGACTTTATTATTATATACCCCTGAGGAAGAAAGCGGTTAGCTTTCGAAACGCGTAGGGTGGCGAATTAAGCACTTCTGCATCATTTTGTTTGGTGATTTCCCCTCCACGACAACAAGACGAATCAGCCCCTGTTGACATTCAGTTAGCTGGTCGTCCGCGACATTGAGTCGAATCTGCTGCTGCCGATCTGGAATAGCTGTACGTTCTCTCCAGTGTGCTGAGTGAGACCATCTGCCCACACGCCGGCTGGCGTGCACATCTCCACGGAGACGCCCAGGAGCAGCTAGCGGTTACCATCACAGAGAGGGGATACTCTCAAATATATCCACCGCTTGCCTATATCATCCATCTGGTGAGTGGGCATTACATCTGATTCCACCGGTGCTGCAGTGTGCTTATACTAATCTTTTATTGTCCATATTCATTTTATATGTCTATGTATGTTTATGAATTGTGTTATTAAATGTTTTTATCGTAAATTTTACACCTATCTGATGTCTCAGCTGATCCATATCTGTTATATGTTTGTTGTCCTAAGTGTTGTTTGTCTTTTATCATACAGTATTATGCTATGTGTTGTGCTTTCTTTCTTTTAAGCACACCCAGAGGAGCCATTTCCTGATCGTCCAACAGGCTTGGTTTTTATATCCTTTTTGTTTATTTATTGTTCACCTAGGCGCCTCTAGATACAAATTCCCTTTCCATGTACTTGTTCTGACCAGGGGGTCAGTTTGTTGTATCATTAGGCAGCCCCTTATATGTGGATGTTGTCCACATTTAAGGTGTATATTATATCATTTTATTTGTTGTAAATTGGTTAGCGCTACCTGTTTTTTTGTTTTTTCCTAGTTGACATGTGTATGACATACATACATACATATATACATACATACATACATACATACATACATACATACACTAAAACACTTTATTCTAGGTCAATTTGCATCTGTTAGGGTCCATCCTTTTTAGTAACACTTCCTATTGATACATTAAGGATAAATGTATATACAGTACATGTACTGTATACCATATATTTGTCATTAGGAGAGACTTCACTTACATAGTCTCATTTTCATTATTACAAAATGATTACATTGTATAATAAATGTATACTTACACCAGCAGTCCATGCAACTCATTTTTATTATTGGGGGAGAGAGGGGTAGATATTTTCTTTATACTACCTGAATCTCGGGTTCCCAACAAACAACTTGTTGGACCCATTAGTGTCGCAGGGTCAGACTCAGTACGATGGCCAATAAAAAGCTGCAATGTCACCACTAGATGGTGTTGAGACTTTCCATTGGTTGCCCAGTGGCCATATTTGGTGTCACAATCTAACTCAAATATCTTGGGAACGGAGGAGTCCCCAGAGGTCGGGGGTACCATATATTGGCTCCGGGTAACTCCCGGTTCTAGTAAATTAAAAACAACAACACAATGGGGAGTGCACTGGTTATTCCAGCTTTTAACTAAAGATATATAATTAAAAGACCCATAATTACCGCTTTTGCTTGTTGGATGAACATGAAACGCATTTCTCTGGCAACAAAGGGTTTACGCTCAGTTTATCACTGGATCGTGTGCAATGCTTATTTAATTACTACATTCTTAGTACATTCTCAATACAGTTCTGCAACTTTGATTTCAGCAGAGCAGGTAGAAAGGTGAAGCAGTTTTAGCAACATACAGCAGGTGATGGAATAATGTGATATCAATCAGCCATGTAGAAAAAAAAAATGTGTGCAACTTTGAATGTTTATTCTATAATTGAAGATGTATGATATTTTTTTTCCGAATCAGACCCTAAGCCTAACTCCAGCACTTTGACCCACTAACCTCCAAAGCAGGTTATCTCATGGCAATCCCGCATTAACTGCCGTTTACTAAAACACTTATCGGAGGTTAGTGAATCTCCAGCCTATATAGAGAGTGAGACAGTATATTATCTGCCTGTATATAGTCTCAGGCTCTACAGTATAATATCTGTCCCTAAATTATACCCTAAATAATGTTCATTTAATGTAACCATGTATTGTTGTCATAACTCTGTGCCCGGGACATACTTGAAAACGAGAGGTAACTCTCAATGTATCACTTCCTGGTAAAACATTTAAATGCCAACTGTTTTTTTACATGCTGGCAAAGGGCTGATCTCATAGCAGATGAACCAGGATTACAATGTTGCAGTAATCATAGCTCCTCCTACTGTCTCCTTAAGCTCTCCCTACTTATCACTTAGATTGTAAGCTCTTCGGGGCAGGGACTCCTTTTCCTATTGTTAGTTTCATGTCTGAAGCGCTTATTCCCACTGTGCGTTATATTATTATGTCACGTGTATTACTGCTGGGAAGCGCTATGTTACCTGGATGGCGCTATGTAAATAAAGACAGACATGCATCATGGTGGTTATTTGCAAGAATTCCTGGAACTGATAAACTCTCAGCAAGGGGGAGATGGGTGCACCTGCGATATGGGCTATCACGCCCACTCAAGTCAATGGCCGCTAACGCGGACTCAAGATGCAATAACCTGCACCAACTGGTTAGTCCAGGGGGGCTCAACTCCAGTCCCCAAGACCCCCCAACAGGTCAGCTTTTCATGATATCCCTGCTTCAGCACAGGTGGCTCAATCAGTGGCTCAGTCGACTGAGCCATAGACTGAGCCATAGATTGAGTCACCTGTGCTGAAGCAGGGACTGATTGAGCCACCTGTGCTGAAGCAGGCTCTTTGACTGAGCCACAGATTGAGTCTCCTGTGCTGAAGCAGGGCTATCCTTAAAACCTGACCGGTTGGGGGGAGGGGATGTACTTGAGGACTGTTAGTCAATCTCGTGCAAAATTGAAAACTAATCGAGAGTTACGTATTGGGGAGTGGGGGGGGGGGGGCAAAAATAAACTAAAGTGTATATAACAGAGCACCTTAAATACAGTGAATTCCATGATGTACTTTTTTTAAATTATTGTCCATACTGTTTTTATGTCACTATTTAAATATGCTTATGCACTTTTTATCTAATAAAACAATTGAATTGCCTGAATTGTGCATTGTGCAATGGTGGCTTTTTTTCGCTCACAAAATAAATCTGAATGGGTTGATGGTTTTCTCAATAACAGTTTATCATTAAAGTCTTGATTAGGCAATAAAAAAAGACTCGGTTGCTTTGTGTATGTATACTTTTTCACTTTAACTGCCAACTGTGGGATAATTAAGGCTTTTCAAAAGCGTTTGCTGTTTTACTAATGACGAGTTCATTTTTCAGTCCCCCTTTGCAAAGTATAATTGAAGTTTTGTTTCACTAAACGAAAAAGCGCTCACCTACGCAATAGATTCTATGCCAATTTCATGTTTGCCCCTCAATTTAATATAACCTTAATCAATTTGTATCCATGGCTACCAGTGGCAGATTTAGTTTTTTTTAGTATCCTGTAGGCTGGGGGGCAACCCTCCTCCTCAGCATATGACATCACGACCCCGCATTGTCATGGCAACAGACGTCACGCTGCATGGGATGGCGCCGTATCATGACGACGCGACACCACAGGAGAGAGCCTGCTATGGAAACGGTAAAACACTCACACTTACACTAACAAATTGCCCCCCCCCCCCCCAAAAAAAAATAGCCTACTCAGCCTAAGGCCGCGTTCCCAGTGGGGACTACGCGCCTCTGTCTGCCGGGCGATGTGTGATCATCCCCAGCAGACGGAATAAGGCGACATCCAGAAAGTGTGTGTGAGCGCAGGTCTGTGCGTGTGCGTGTGTGTGTGTAATGGTAAATATCTATTGGGTGGGTTTGCATTACATTAAGAAATTCTAATTAAAGATAGATGCATATAAAAAAATATATATACTCGGATTTTGAAGCCATTTATCAACCCCATTGGAATGGTGGAAATACATTTGCATGTACTATAATATCCAGGCTCATACACAGCCGTGCTGCATTGCCTGCTGTCTCTAGAGAAGCCACATACCAATGGATAGTGGGACGTATCTCGCCAACACTTCCACGGGATTTCACTGCCCAGAACTGCCGAGTCTCTGGTCATTTTCAACAGCCAATCAATGTAAACGTCTGGACATTGATCGGCTGCTGAAATTGACGTCGCGCTGCTGCAGCCGGAGATCACAGATTGAAAAGACTCCCGCGACTGCAGCAGCGTCGACGCCGCACTTTGCAGCCAATGGCAGTTTCAATACTGAACACTACCATTGGCCGCCAGGAATCTGTGACGAACGCGCGCGCGCACGTCGTGTAGCGCGCTGTGTGAGCGGGGCCTTATGGGAAATCCGTCACTGATGGCTACACCACATGATTTAAAAGTCTTTCAATCATAAAACTGTTATTATATTCACACATACATGACATTACAGATTGAATTTACTGTTTAGTATTGTTACATTAGTTACACCTTATTTTTTTTTACTTCTTCCAACAACTAATTATTACTATGATTAATTGTTATTGATTACTTACAATACACCAACACTTTAAATAGTCAACGTGTTCATACTTAGAAATGGCTGAACCTTTCGCAAGAGTACAATTCCGTCACAAAAATGGCGTTTCTTTGCCAGTTCGACTGCTTGCAAAGTCCATCTGCGTTAAAAACAAGTCGCCCTTATACTGGTCTTTTTATAAAAAAAAAATTAATTATTCGAAAATTTGACGGCCAAAAAATGAAAATTTGCTAGAAAGTCTAGCAGCCTTAAAAAGTTCGCTTCGACAAAGTTAAAAACAAAGCAAGCAAACCTCGCAGCACAATAAAGATTCTGAACTGGAGGCCTGTGCGCATTTTTTTTTTATAACAGTGGGGTAAAGCAAACGTTCACGGGTTTGGGGAGAAATAGAAAAGTTTGACACATTCGCCCATCGCTATTCATATTCCTACAGAAAACATTACATAGAGGTAAAGAGGACATGTGTGAACCCTCATTTATTCGTAACGTATACCGTACGGATCACAGAGTTAATGATGGGGAGCATGATACATTCACAAAGGCAGCCACCACAATGCTTGTCTGGGGTCCATGTATTAAGTCAGGGGTCCTCAACTCAAGTCCTCAAGACCCCCCAACAGGTCAGGAAAATGATCTGCAAAGGACTCAGAGGAGTAACACTGGTCCATTCCTTAAAGCAGGGATGTTCAACTCAAGTCTTAAACCCCCCCTTCCAACAGGTCAAGTTTTCAGGATATCCCTCCTTCAGCACAGGTGACTCAATCAGTCCCTGCATCAGCACAGGTGTCTTAATCAATGGTTCAGTCAGAGACTGAGCCACTGATTGAGCCTTTGTGCTGAAGCAGGGATATCCAGAAAACCTGACCTGTTGAGGGTATTTGAGGACTGGAGTTGAGAACTCCTGCATTACGTTAAAAATGATCATTATGCCCAAAATTGAAGAACGTGTCAATGCGTAAAAACAAAACTGCAAATCACTCACGCTAACAAATCTACATAAAATGTATAAAACATTTACAAAAAAAACTTGCAATGTCTTCGAAGAACACAGATCCAATTACAGTGAGAACAGGAGCATTTAGTAGGATGTGTATCTGAAAAGGGAATGAGTTTCAGACATAAAAATGCTCCTTTCTAACTCACGTAGAAAACAAAAATAAATCTGCTAGTTGTAACAGGTATGGGCCATTTCAAAAGCCTTCTCCCAGACAGCTGTCTTTTGCCTACGGCTGCTGAACATTTGAAACAGATTAGAACAGGAGGGTCAATGACCCTCTGTGATCTGTGATCTTATCTGCTACCAACACCTTCTTTGTCTTTCCCCTTCCCCCACATTTAATGTCTGCCATCTTCTCTCAATCCACCTGTAGGACCTATAGTAATAATAATATGTTCTTGTATAGCGCTGCTAGTTGCACGTAGCGCTTTACAGAGACATTTTGCAGGCACAGGTTCCTGCCCCATGAAGCTTACAATCTATGTTTTTGGTGCCTGAGGCACAGGGATAAAGTGACTTGCCCAAGGTCACAAGGAGTTGACACCAGGAATTGAACAAGGCTCCCTTGCTTCAAACTCTCAATGACAGTCAGTGTCTTTACTTGCTGAGCCACTCCCTCTCCCTATAGCCACCTCATATGTCCAATATGCTCTTGTCCTTTGGTGAAAGTATCTCCTTTCTGTTGATTTTCACTTTGCATCAGAAGGTAGAGAGAATCAGGAGCTTTATATTCCTGGTCCTGTACTTAGTTGCGGTTACCATCGATTAGTGAAAATCCTTATCTATTGCTTTTATCTGTATGAGGATGAATGATGGAGTCAATCTACAGACAGGAAAATCATTAAAGTGCAAATGATCCACAAACACATGTTGTGTACAAAGTAGCTCATAGGTATTGGCCAGGGGTGGCCTGACCTCCAGGCCAAGGCGCCCTCTCTTCCACTCCCTCTCTCTTCCCCTTCCTCTCTCTTCCCCTTCATACTCTTGGGACGCTCAGGCAGTCAGGGGGGTTCATTTATTAGTGGGAAGTTTGCTGAGAGGGGAGGTCCAGGTATGTCAGGGCAGAGGCGGGGGAAAGGTGTCCCGCACCGCTCCCATGGTTGTGAGTTGCCCGCAAACCTGAAAGAAAAAAGAAGATAATGTTTGCATATAAAAATAAAATGGAAAAATAAAGACAGAGGTGAGTTTGATTGGCATGTTGCCTTTGACACAGCGGCTGTTTTTTGGTTAAGTGCGGGGTAACCTTGCCAGGTGGGTTTCTTTGGGTTCAGCGATGCCTACGGTAGTTGTGGCATTCATTGGAGAGTTGGCAGGGCTCACTGGGCTGTGGGTACCCGGGGCTCATCCTCCCAGATGATGATGAACCAGCTGAGCGGCCATGGCTGTAGGGTGCCTGGCATGGGGGTTGTGGGCCACGGTAGAGCACGGTTGGCATTACAGGTTGGTGGCGTGCTCTGGCCGGGTTTTAGTAGCTCACTGTTATGTTGGTATTTTTTTTTATAGCTGTGGCCGTTGGAACCTCCAGATCTTTACTGTGTGTGTTTCATTTAAGTGGTCGGGGGCTACATCGATGGCTCAACGGTCAAGTCCCTGTATTGCATTTCAAACTCTTTGAGGCTTTTATAAATGTAGTGGCCATTTCCTACCCACTGCTTAATAACCGGGTGATAACTGCGACATTGGAATTGCGGTGCTGCTGTCTATTGTTTTGTTACTGTTGCTCACAAAAACAGTACGGAGCACATTTAGTAAGCGGTGCTATTCCACAGGAAACCGCCAACACCGAAAGATACCTTACAGCCTATGGAAGTGAGGAGGCTGTAAGTTGTCTTCCGGTGCTAGATGTGTCTTATTATGGAATAGCATCACTTACTAAATATGGGCCTATGAGTAGAGTGTTCTCTGGTATTTCTTTAGTAATTGGTATTCGTGCCCTACTATATTTGGTTATAAATGGCTCATGGGATTTTTCTGGAATGGTCCCTTCTCCTCTTCTATATACTGTTCCTGAAAACCACCGTCATCTCCTTGTCCTGCTAATCACCCGCTAATTAATTAGAATGACTTGCAGAATGAGAAGGACTAATCACCTGTATCACTAATTATCCTCCCAAAGAAATTGCTGTAGCTTAATTTAAAACAAATACATAGGGGATTTAATGCCAAATCGGGTACGCTACGCCCTACTGGAGCTTCATGAATCTGCCCCACAGATACATAGAAAGATATTTTGCTTTGTTTCTGAGTTTCATTGTAGCTTTTTACAGTGGAACTGATGCTCAAGAATAGACAGGGTATGGGTAGCATGATCTTCATATGTAGATAATCCCGATAAGGCTGTTTAATACATTATTAATACAGTTCACATAGGCTCCTTGTGTGTCTTGGACTAACTAAACAGGTGGGGGGCGTGAATATAGCGGGAGGAGGACCTGGAGATGCCGGTGAACTCACCGTGAGGTGTATCCCCCGGCAAACATTAAAAATTGTAATCCCTCCTACTGCACATTAAAATGTTCTATTTTTCAATGATTGTGTTTGGTTGAAGTTAACATCTACCTAACAGCAGTGCACCGCTTTTTGCTACTACCATAGTTTACACTTATACACACTTATACACACTTATACACACTTACTTATACACACGTTTTAAGTTATGGTGGGTGAAAAAGGCAACAAGAAACCTCCACCGTATTGCACATTGTGTGCTCATTTGCATGTCATTTCCCAGAATCCCTTGCTGCAGTGGAAGTGCTGTATGCTGGGTGATAATGGTGAAAGGGAGGGTTGCAGACCTGCCTAATGTGCTCACAAGTGATCTTTTTATTTGAGATATATATATACATACAAAGATGAACAGCTGGCACTCCAATATAGCTAATTTAGGTATGTGCATGTCCCATAATAAGTAGATAAACATACGATACCGTTCGCACGGGAATCCGCAGACAGCACTCAGGTTTGTGAAAAAAAAACATATATTGTAGAAAAAATGACACAAATCACCAACGTTTCGGACCCAAAAATGCGCACCACCCTGAGAAAGGGCCCGTTTGTGGGTCTGAAATGTTGGTGATTTGTATCATTTTTTGTATAATATATGTTTATTTTTCACAAACCTGAGTGCTGTCTGCTGATTCCCGTGCGAACGGTATCGTATGTTTATATATATATACATACGAGAAAGAAAAAAAAAGAGGAGAGAGCGCACGCCCCATAGCGTAAAAAAGTAACAATTTATTGGATTGGGGATGGGAGAAGGGGAGGGATAAGAATCGCACTCACAAGATGTCAAATACAAATGCACAATTGTGAAATATAATATCACCGCCAAGCTGCAATATCACCGCAGTCCAAGGACGAAATCCACAGGGAAGATGATACTCCATGCTTGCAGTTAATAAAGATTGTAGAACACCAGTTGTATCCTTTTCTTAGGTGTTTAGCTGCTCGGCTAGGTGTCTCACTCGGCTCAGAGAAACAAACGGTCTGTACACAACATCCAGCGCGACTAGACCAGATCGCGCACTTCCGTAGTGACGCAGTGTCTTGACGTAATTGCGTAGTGACGTCCCTGACGCGTTTCGTCGCAACAGCGACTTTCTCAAAGGGGGAATGGGTTGAGAGTTCACATAGAGAGATATATAAACCCTATTGTTGCTTGGCAACCGTTAAATTCAATCCTGATAGGTGCAATAGTTAAATTCAATCCTATTAGGTACAAACATTAGAGTTACCTTATAGCCAATGAAATTACAGTATTAAATATAATCGAAGGTTGTAGTGTAAACAATAATATAGATTCAAAATAGAAAGCTACATGAAATAAACACAAAAAACAAACAAAAGCTAAATGGAGACAAATCATATGCAATTAATGAACTTGTTACGCTCAACAAATCAACAAATATACCTATTAAAAACTCTAAAAATCAATAAAATCAATATGTTATGAAAAAATATATGAAAAAATATCTAAAAAAAAATTATATACATAAAAAGGTATACATATGTTGAAATATATGAATGAATCATAAACATAATGATCTATAATATCAGACAGGGTTAGGGAAACCCGGAAACATACATGAATACATACATGCATCCCGGTAATGTAACCAATGTGATTGTGAATATACACAGATCTATCTATTAAATAATAATGAACACATAGCACTCTATGAAGAGTGATATACTATATTATGTACAATATAGACTAAGTCAGGGGCAGAAGAAGAAGAACAGAAAGGAACAGCATTAAAATGGGTAAAGTATTAGTAACAAGGAGGGATGTAGGAAGAAGGAGCTAGACCAGGTTACTTGTGCCCAAGCACTCGTTGAGTCCACCAGGAGACAACCAGGTATATTGTACATAATATAGTATATCACTCTTCATAGAGTGCTATGTGTTCATTATTATTTAATAGATAGATCTGTGTATATTCACAATCACATTGGTTACATTACCGGGAAGCATGTATGTATTCATGTATGTTTCCGGGTTTCCCTAACCCTGTCTGATATTATAGATCATTATTATGTTTATGATTCATTCATATACCCCTTCTACTGGATTTAACTACATACATTTTCTGGACTCCTTATTGGGACTGGTTCTATATTTTTTATATATATATATATTATTGCATATTGTTCTATTTTTTCTTTCACTAATTGTTCAATTGGTCATTGTGTTAATATCAGTTATTTATTTATATCTATATATTCATAATTGTGGTGATATCACTTAATTTGTTCACGAGTTTATATATTACTAGCTGATATACCCGGCGTTGCCCGGGATGTAAATACGTAATAGGTAGTATTATTTATAAATCGTGGAACAATAGGTGACTATTTGTTGTAAAGGTTGGATAATAATGTTGAAAAGAAAGATGGAATAAAATGTAATACAATGTTGTTGTTTAAAAATGGTTTATTGTAAAGACACCACAGTACAATGTATATTTTGGTGACACAAGAGATGTAAAAATGTGATGAATGTGTCCCGCTAGGGTTTGAGGCGGCGGGTGGGGCGTGGGTTGTGAGTGCTGTCTGTGAGTGGGGGTCCTGCTAGGGTGTGAGGTGGTGGGTGGCACGTGGGTTGTGAGTGCTGTCTGTGAGTGGGGGTCCTGCTAGGGTGTGAGGTGGCGGGTGGCGCGTGGGTTGTGAGTGCTGTCGGTGAGTGGGGATCCTGCTAGGGTGTGAGGCGGCGGGTGGCACGTGGGTTGTGAGTGCTGTCTGTGAGTGGGGGTCCTGCTAGGGTGTGAGGTGGCGGGTGGCGCGTGGGTTGTGAGTGCTGTCTGTTATTGGGGGTCCTGCTAGGGTGTGAGGCGGCGGGTGGCGCATGGGTTGTGAGTGCGGGGGAGTGGAGGGTGGAGGGGAGTGGAGGGCGGAGGGGGGGAGTGGAGGGCGGAGGGGGGGGAGTGGAGGGTGGAGGGGGGGAGTGGAGGGTGGAGGGGCGGGTGGAGGGGGGTAGGAGGTGGAGGGGGTGGAGGGTGAAGGTGGGAGGGGAAGGGAGTGGAAGGGAGGAGGGGGGTAAGGGGGAGTGGAAGGGGAGGAGGGGGATAAGGGGGAGGGGGGAGCAGGGGGCATATGTATTGTCATAATTTATGTATCCGCTTGCCCCCTCCCCATCCGGGCGTCCGTTCCCCCGATGGCTCGGCAGCTGGGCGCCCCCCCTGCTTGTTCTCCGATGGCTCGGGCCTCTCCAAACCCCCCCCCCCCTCGTTCCCCGATGGCTAGGCCGCTTCCCCCCCACCGGCCGCTTGGTCCCCCGATGGGTCGTCCGGCCAATGGAGGCGCGTGCAGGCGGTGGCAGGAAGCGTCATGTGTGGTCCTGGCCTGAGGAGCGAAGTAATGGTGCGCTCCCCCGGCCGGCTGCTGCGCCACTTGTTCCTGGGCGGTTGAGGCGGGACGCGCAGGGATGTTCTGCGGCAGGGGTTTAAGGTGTGAGGCAGGAGGGGTGTGAGGCGCAGGGTGTAAGGTGTGAGGCGGCACGCCTGCGGGATGGGTGTGAGGCGCAGGGTGTACTGTCTTACCTGGGCTGCTGCACATCGTGTGGTAGGCCATCTTGGAGAGGAGCACGCGGTGTGTGTGTGTGTGACCACACCAGCCAATGAGAGGTGTGCGGGGGCGGGCGGGCCAAGGGAGCCATCTCATTGGCCTGAGGCAGAGTGACGGGCCAAAGGTCCAATGCGATTGCCCCTAGACACAGGGAGACACAGGACAGACCGACAAACACACATACGACGGTTTGAGAAATATATATATAGATATACTATATTTTATAGATTCACATTATAGCACATTAACCACACAATCACTGGCGCTACTCCTTTTGTTACATATATATATATATATATATATATATATATATATATATATATAGTGCATAATAAATGAGTTCTTCAGTATTAGGTGATACCTTTTTTATTGGACTAACAATTTATGTTATAGGTCTTCAGGTCAAGCAATACTGATATACAAAGGATTCAATGGCTAAAGCAGTGTAGAGAGAGGAGAAAAAAAAAAAAACAACAGATATTTACTATAGATAAGGTAGGGTGTTAAGTGTTTGAAGCCAGGGGACAGTGTCAAAGAAAGGTGGGGAGGGTATCACCTAATACTGAAGAACTCATTTATTCTGCACTATATATATACACATATATTTACATACATACATACATACATACATACATACATACATACAATGCAGAGTTCTATTTAATTGTTACCAAACCATTAACTACAGGAAACATTATTTAGTTGAATGGCCTATATAGCAAATTGATATTCCGGAGAAGTGCTGTGAAGTGCCGATTGAATGTGTTTTCTTTACACTGGGGGAAAAACAGAAAGTCAACAGCTTGAGTTTATATGAAAACCCGTTGAAAGAATGAAAACATTAAACAAGGATGGTTCATGTCGTCCATTTTCCAAATCGGAAATGGGAGGCACAGTAATAACATTGGCTGTTAAGTAATGGTTACCTGTTACAAGAAAGAAGGAAAGAAAAGGCTTGCTTCTCTACGGACGTGAAAACAATGCACCCGTGCTGAGGAATACAAATGTTAAAAGCATAACGTGCAAGCGATCTCGGCATGGTAGAAGTGTTCATTTCACATTTTAGAGGTGGGAAAAAGTCTTAATTATTTCACTGTGTGCTAATAACCCTGTGGCATTGTTAAAATAATATGCAGTAGGAGTTAGGGTGAGTCCCCAGTCTTCACTGTGGCACTCGCGCCCAGAGGGGGGGCGGTGCGTGCACAGCGCTACACCGCGATCGGCGATCTGAGGGAAGGTTTGCGATGGGAGGGGGCGTGGCGCTGGGTTTGTGGGGGTGTGGCCATGACGTCCCACGCTTGGTTCGCCCTCATTGGCTTAACCGCCGGCGGGTGCATGGCCACGTCTCCGTCGCAAATGCCAATCTCAAATTCCCCTGCCTGCCTGAAAACCTGTCGCGCACCGCTGGGGAAAGGTGCGCAACAAGGTAGGAACTGGGACTGGAGGTACTGGGGGGCGGGGCTTGGTCGCACAGCGCACGCCAAGGCGTTTGCTGTAGTAGTTAGTGGGACCGCAGCCTTAGACTATTGTATTATATTCTGTGTGCTTATGAATGTCTGTGTGTTTATACTGTGTATATATAAATATAATGCATTCAAAAACCCCACCTACCCAATACATACATACATATATATATATATATATATATATATATATATATATATATATATATATATATATATATACAGGGCCGCCAACAGAAATCATGGGGCCTGGGACAAACGGAAAAAGCAGCCCACCCCCAACCCATAGTGCATCGACCATGGAAAAATATTTTTTAGCGCGCAACTTTTACTTAACCACCCAATACATATAAAAAATACACCCCCAATACAAATAAAAATCAGACTTACCTTGTGGATGGGGGGCTGGTGGCTGTCACTGGGGGGGGGGCGGTGACTTCTACTAGGGGGGGGCACCGGTGGCTGCTACTAGGGGGGGGGTGCTGGTGGCTTCTACTGGGGAGGGGAACCGGTGGCTACTACTGGGGGGGGGGCAGCAGTGGCTGCTGGATGGCTGGGGGGAGGGAGGAACGGCGGCTAGGGGTGCCAGGTGGCTTGTCCAAAAATACTGGACACAATGCTAAAATATGCAAGGCCCTCCCAATACATATAAAAAGTACTCGACACACCCAATACATATAAAAAAATACCCCAGGCCATATAAAGATACCCCCATACCCCCAATACATATAAAAATTACCCACAAGCCCCCCAATACATATACAAATTACCCTAAACCCCCAATACATATGTAACCCTTTTTGTGAACCGGCCGACCCACCCAATCTCACATTGGCCCCTCGTGGTCTAACCGGTCCCTTTCCCTGCAACACACCTGCTCCTAAAGGGTTACTGGTACTGAAACACACCTGCGGCTCCAGGAGATCTGAGCCTCCGCTAGCTGGAGCCTGGGGAAACCCTTACCATTACCTGGTGCAGCGCCTCCACTTACCCAGGATCCCCCGTTAGGAAAGATAGCCCTGAATAAGAAATACCATAACACACGTAGATATAAAACAATAGCTAACACTTTACTTAATAACACATAACACAGTACATAACATCATAACATAACCGGATGCTCTATCCGCATCACCTCAGCCCAATGTCTGGTATTCCCCACCCAGTGTCCTGTGATCACCCCACACCCAATGTCCCGCAATCCTGCGAAAGGTCGTGGGTGACTGCGCAGTCACTATGTTAAGCTAGGGCCCAGTTGGTGCACTTTATAATACTTGAAGATACCTTCCGAGCACTCCGATGCTCGGGACCGCAACTTTCTTCTAAAGGGTCAGACGTCCGTCTGATCCTTTCCAGGTACTCTGCCGGTGGACCCCAACGAGGGTCCCACCGCTTCACCGGGAACTGCAACCGGATCACGGCAACACCAACCGCATGGGAACAGCAACCGCCGCTACCCCCTATCACTAACCACTGCTAGAGTGACAGCAACCCTAACCTAGGGCCTGTCCCTGAAGAACCGCAACCTGGGATGGCTTGGGGAAACCTCCTAGGGCCTGTGGACAATAACCTGCCCCCCTTTCCCCAGCTACCCAGTCCTAACTGTAACTGCTACTAGCTATTAACTAGCTACTCCCAAAGCACCTGCAGCTGACACACCGCTCACGCTGTCAGCCTGCAGGATCCACACTTCACACACACTGCACGCACTGCGCCCAGCACATACAGCGACACTACTCACAGACAGCTGCAATCACACACAGCCCCTGGATCCCGCAGCAACCACACTGCTAGCACACGGTGCCTCTTTGACAGTGCCCACAGCACTCTCCGCTGCGACACTGCCAAACCAGCACCTTCCACACTCAAGGGTCACCTCCCTAGTTAAGGCGTCCCTCTTCAGTTACCCCCTGCCCTTTACCCGGGAATTGGGGCCTGCCTGGGAATCTAGGGAGGACCCTTACCTGATGCAGGAGCCACCCGCTCCCTGCACCCTTCCTACTCCTTCCTCTGCTCTGCCCTGGAGTCCTATCGCGCGCTGGCTGCCTCCTGCGCATGCGCGAACCTACGCGCAATGGCGGCGCACTCTCTCCTAGCCGCCGAGCCGGTGGCAACGCGATCGCGGCCTAGCGACGGCCCGATCGCGTCCCCGGCAAACCAGCCTGCACCGCTCCCTGCAATGGCCCCCACCCTCGCGTTCTCCCGGCGGGTCCACCGCTGCCTCCGGCGGCACCCACGACCACCCGGTAAGCGCGGAGGGAGGTCAGAGAGCCAAATTTTACCTCGGGGCTACACATATAAAAATACCCCCAGCCCCCAATACATATAAAAAATCCCCCAAGCCCCCTATACATATGCAAATTCCCCCAAGCCCCCCAAAACATATACAAATTCCCCCAAGCACCCCATACATATAAAAAGACCCCAACCCCAAATACATATAAAAAAGACCCCCCCATACATATTAAAAAGACCCCCACCCCCCAATACATATTAAAAAGACCCCCACCCCCCAGTACATATTTTAAAAAAGCCCACCCCCCCAAAACATATACAAAACAATTTTTTCCCCCCCCACCCCTAAATACATATTAAAAAAAGACTTACCTTGTGGATGATCAGGCCGGGTCCAGTGGGTGTGGGGGCCCGGCGGCCGGCACAGCAAGTTCCAGGTCCGGCTGCCGGTGATCTCACGGCCGGACCCCGATTCTCCCCTCAGTAGCAGCCTGCATGCCTCTATCCCTCTGTCTCACGCCAAGCTTCCGACAGGCCTCCCTCCCGCCGGAAGCAGAGAGCGCTGACAGAGCGCATCCGAACATCAGAGAGGCACGTCGGCGTGGGACAGAGGGATAGAGTCATGCAGGCTGCTGCTAAGGGAGAGCCGGGACCCGGCCACGAGAGGACCGACTTACAGTGGGGCCCGACTTACAGTGCCAGCCGGCCGGCCGGGCCCCCCCAACTCACCGGGCCCGGGACACCAACCCCGCAGACCCACCGTGTTGGCTGCCCTGCCTGGCACGTCTATATCACAACTGGCTGGATCGATTCTCACCAAATTTGACACAAAGCCTCACAAAGGGATCGAGCATCAAATGTAGCATACATGTTGCAAATCAATCCAGTCAATCAATAGATAGGATTGTTTGCTTTGTATATGCATATTTGAGATAAAATAGGGCATCGGCTATTCACCAATAACTAACTGTGTTGATTTATATATACACACATGTAGAGGTATCAGTACCGTGTTAGCCGAGCTTCAATAATCAAAAAATAAATAGATGATACCGTTCTGTGGCTAACGAAATGTTTTATTTGTGTTTGTATCTATATGTTCATTTACTATATATCTTATACTATATTAGTGAAAGCACTGTATGTTTGCCTGCCTGCCTGCATGCATGCATGCTGCCTGCTGGATGTCCGGTGTCCCTAGGGACAATGCCATTGCACCTTTGGCCTGTCACTCCGCCTCAGGCCATGCCCGCCCCCGCACCATGCCCGCCCCCGCACACCTGTCATTGGTCGGCCATGCCCGCCCCCCCGCACCATGCCCGCCCCCGCACACCTGTCATTGGTCTGCGGCCAGCACCCCGCACCATGCCCGCCCCCGCACACCTCTCATTGGTCTAAGGCCAACAACACTGACACACTGTCACACCCCTCACTGAGCTACACCACTGACACACTCTACCACCCCTCACTGAGCTTAGGGAATCGCTGCACCTAACCCTAACTGCTCTGAGACATTTGCACAACTGACAGATTTGAAACTTTTTTGGGACAACCCTGACCACCTGCTACCTCACCACCTTCTAACAATCAGGTACAGAGTCTTCTCTCTATAATACTCTTCTCTCTATAAATACACCCACATCCACACACCGCCTCTTCAAAACACCACCCTCGCACACCCCCACCCCACACTCTGCTCCAGGGCTACCGACTCAGCATTAACCACCATTAACACCCCTCCCCCCCCCCCCCCGCTCATCACCTCCACTACGGACACCATTAACCCCCCCCCAAACACACCCCCCCCCCGGTCCTCACCCCGCTCCTCACCTCCACAACGCCCACCGCATGGTGTTCATCCACACCCATACCCCCCGCTCCTCACCTCCAGCGCATGGTCCTAATCCGGAGCATGAAAGACGCCATTACCCCCCCCCCCCCGCTCCTCACCTCCACCGCTCCTCACCTCCACCGCATCCTGCTCATCCGGAGTAAAAAACACGCTATTAACAACACCCCCCGCTCCTCTCCTCCACCGCATGGTGCTCATCCGGATCAAAAAATAAACCCATTACCACCACTCGCCCCCCCGCTCCTCTCCTCCACCGCATGGTGCTTATCCGGAGCAAAAAATACCCCATTAACACCACTCGCCCCCCCGCTCCTCTCCTCCACCGCATGGTGCTCATCCGGAGCCACAAAGACGCCATTAACCCCCCCCCCCCCCCCGCTCCTCACCTCCACCGCATCCTGCTCATCCGGAGTAAAAAACACGCCATTAACAACACCCCCCGCCTCCTCTCCTCCACCGCATGGTGCTTATCCGGAGCAAAAAATACCCCATTAACACCACTCGCCCCCCCGCTCCTCTCCTCCACCGCATGGTGCTCATCCGGAGCCACAAAGACGCCATTAACCCCCCCGCTCCTCACCTCCACCGCATCCTGCTCATCCGGAGTAAAACACACGCCATTAACAACACCCCCCGCTCCTCTCCTCCACCGCATGGTGCTCATCCGGATCAATAAAAAACACATTAACACCCCCCCCCCCGCTCCTCACCTCCACCGCATGGATCAAAAAATACCCCATTACCACCACCCGCCCCCCTCCTCCACCGCATGGTGCTCATCCGGAGAAAAAAAAAACATTACCACCACCCGCTCCACCGCTCCTCTCCTCCACCGCATGGTGCTCATCCGGGGCCATACTCATCCACTCACCCACCCCCTCATCCACTCACCCCCCCCCCTCATCCACTCACCCCCCCCCCCTCCTCCACTCACCCCCCCCATCTCCACTCACCCCCCCCCCTCTCCACTCACCCCCCCCTCATCCACTCACCCCCCCCTCCTCCACTCACCCCCCCCTCCTCCACTCACCCCCCCCCTCCTCCACTCACCCCCCCCCCCTCCTCCACTCACCCCCCCCTCCTCATCCACTCACCCCCCCTCCTCATCCCCTACCCCCCCTCCTCATCCCCTCCCCCCCCCTCAACCACTCACCCCCCCTCCTCATCCACTCCATCCCCTCCTCATCCACTCACCCCCCCATCTCATCCCCTCTCCCCCCCTCCTCATCCACTCAACCCCCCTCCTCATCCACTCAGCCCCCTCCTCATCCCCTCCCCCCCCCATCTCATCCCCTCCCCCCCATCTCATCCCCTCTTCCCCCCATCTCATCCCCTCCCCCCCCATCTCATCCCCTCTTCCCCCCATCTCATCCCCTCTTCCCCCCCTCCTCATCCACTCACCCCCCCTCCTCATCCCCTCCTCATCCACTCCCCCCCTCATCATCCCCTCCCCCCTCCTCATACACTCCCCCCCTCCTCATACACTCACCCCCCACTCCTCATCCACTCCCCCCCTCCTCATCCCCTCCCCCCCCTCCTCACCCACTCCCCCCCTCCTCATCCCCTCCCCCCCCTCATCCTCATCCCCTCCCCCTCCTCATCCACTCCCCCCCTCCCTCCTCATCCACTCCCCCCCCTCATCCCATCCCCCCCCTCACCCCCCCCCCCACAACATCACCCCCCCCCAGCCCACATCATCCCACCCCCCCACCACACATCACCCACAACCACATCCACCCCCCCCAGCACACATCACCCCCCCACATCACCCCCACCCTCCCACCCCACATCCCCCACGGCCACATCCCCCACCCTCCCACGCCCACATCCCCCATGCCCACATCCCCCACCCCACATCCCCCACCCTCCCACCCCACATCCCCCACCCTCCCACCCCACATCCCCATCCCCCACCCTCCCACCCCACATCCCCCATCCCCCACGCTCCCACCCCACATCCCCCATCCCCCACCCTCCCACCCCACATCCCCCATCCCCCACCCTCCCATCCCCCACCCTCCCACCCCACATCCCCCACCCCACATCCCCCACCCTCCCACCCCACGCCCACATCCCCCACCCTCCCACCCCACATCCCCACGCCCACATCCCCCACCCTCCCACCCCACATCCCCCACGCCCACATCCCCCACCCTCCCACCCCACATCCCCACGCCCACCCCACATCCCCACCCTCCCACCCCACATCCCCCACGCCCACATCCCCCACCCTCCCACCCCACATCCCCCACGCCCACATCCCCCACCCTCCCCACCCCACATCCCCCACGCCCACATCCCCACCCTCCCACCCCACATCCCCCACGCCCACATCCCCCACCCTCCCACCCCACATCCCCCACCCCCACCCTCCCACCCCACATCCCCACGCCCACATCCCCCACCCTCCCACCCCACATCCCCCACGCCCCCACATCCCCCACCCTCCCACACCACATCCCCCACCCTCCCACACCACATCCCCCACGCCCACATCCCCCACCCTCCCACCCCACATCCCCCACATCCCCCACCCTCCCACCCCACATCCCCCACGCCCACATCCCCCCACCCTCCCACCCCACATCCCCCACGCCCACACACATCCCCCACCCCACATCCCCCACGCCCACACACATCCCCCACCCCACATCCCCACGCCCACATCCCCCACCCTCCCACCCCACATCCCCCACCCTCCCACCCCACATCCCCCACGCCCACCCTCCCACCCCACGCCCCCCACCCTCCCACCCCACATCCCCCACCCCCCCCACCCCACATCCATCCCACCCCACATCCCCCACCCCACGCCCACATCCCCCACCCTCCCACCCCACATCCCCCACGCCCACATCCCCCACCCTCCCACCCTCCCACCCCACATCCCCCACCCTCCCACCCCACATCCCCCACGCCCACATCCCCCACCCTCCACCCCACATCCCCCACGCCCACCCTCCCACCGAACATCCCCCACGCACACATCAACCCCCCCCCACCCCCACATCGCGGGATGCTCCTCACCTCCCCAACTCACCTCACACACACAACAGTCACACACACCCACACAACACCACCTCATCCACACACAACACTCCTGTGCTTATACGCCACACACAACAACTATTCAACAATCCCCTAACTCCCAACAACACCCTAAACACTGGAAACACACCTCCCCTTCACCTTGCTCCTAGACACACTACACTCAATTAAATTTAAATTCACACGGCTGACCACCAAACACCCTTTGACATCAACCCCCCACCCCCCCCCAAACGTGTACAGCAACACACCCCCTACGCCACGCTAACTCAGGTCTTCCTTTAAATAAATTATATTTGGAACACAATTAAACTGGAGCCGTCT